>NC_059104.1:50240179-50540179 GCF_020740685.1 Jaculus jaculus
TCTGTCTTTCTCTCTGTGTCTGTCGCTCTTAAATAAATAAATAATTAATTAAAAAATAAATTTAAAAAAAACTTATTAAAAAAAACTGTAAATATTAGCAAATTAAATTCAATAGTAGACCCAGAAGGTCATATATAATAATGAAGGGATACAAAAATTAATCAACATACAAAAACAATAAATATGACACATCATATTTCAGGATGAAGGATAAAAACCAAAATATCCTCCCATCATTCATAGAAAAGTCTCACTGGAGAAATAGCTCAGCAGTTCAGAATACTTCTTGTGTAAGAATGAGGGCCTGTTCAAGTTCTATCCCAGGATCCACATAAACAGCTAGGTATACATGAATATCTGCAATCCTACTCTCTTAAGAGTATCAAGAATTTTCACAACTCACAAAAGAAAACAGAAAAGGCAAGATCTGGGATCAGTAAGAGACTGGCCTCAAATAAATAAGAAAGGGTGGAATACTGATAGATAGAGCAGAACAGCTTACATTACCTCCAGTCACTGCCAGAAATCACCCCCTCCAGGAAAGTTTATGGAGTGCTACATGAACACAGACTCACTCACACAACTTACCTCAACATAATGAAGGCTTTATGACATGCCCACAGACAATATAATACTGAATTCAAAAACTGCTAAAATTGTTTCTTCCAAGGTTGATGTTATAACAGAGATATTTGCTTTTGCCACTCTTACTTAATATATTATTAGAAACTTTAGCTATAACACCAAGACACAAGAAATAAAGGGTAACCAGACAAGGAGGACATTAATGTACCTCTCATTTTATACATTGAAAAATATAGAGACTCCTCTAGAAATTGTCAAAACTAACAAATAAGTTTAAAAGATAATAAAGAAACACACAAGCAGTAGCTTTTCATATCTCAGAATGAAATTTCAAAGAAAGACATAAAAGTGTTCTGTTCAAAAGTCCTACCAACAAAAGCCATCTAAGTTTATTCAGACACATAGGACAATGAAACAGAATGGAAAACCTAGAAATTGAATCCACATACTTACAGATAATGTATTTTGGCTGCAAAGTCAGCAAAAGCATGTACTGGAAAAATGCCTCTTCAAGAGAAGGTGATGGGAAATGCAGATATGCATAGACCAAAAAGAAATCACACTCCATCACTCACCTACACTCAAGTCAATTCAACATAATTCAACAAGTAACTAACGTGTCAAACTATGAAACCAGTCAAAAGAAAAACATGAGAGAAATGATTCAGAGCATTAGTTTTGGCAAAAGTTTTATAGATGGGTTGGAGAGATGGCTTAGTGGTTAAGGCATAGCCTGTGAAGCCTAAGGACCCCGGTTTGATTCTCCAGGTCCCATGTACGCCTGGTGCACATGTTGGCACATGTGTCTGGAGTTCGTTTGCAGTGGCTAGAGGCTCTGGTACACCCATTATCACTCTCTCCCTCTCTCTTTCTCTAACAAATAAAATAAAAATATATTTTTAATTTTTATATATGATTTATAGATGATTGATAGAGAGAGAGATGATAAATTGATAGATGATAATAGTATCAAAAGAATCAGACAAAGTAGGTATATAGATATATTGGTAAATGGTTGGAAGGAAGCAGAGATGGACAGATGGATAGATGGACAGACAAATAGATAAAATCCTAAAAGTGCAGTAACTGAAGCGAATAATGACAAAGGGGATTTAAACAAGCTGACCTGCTTCTGCACAGTGAAGTAAATAAATCAAGAAAGTGAGGAAACAATCTACAGACTAGGAAAGAAAATGTGAAACTATTCAATAATAATTTCCAGAACATGTAAAGAACTTAGTAAGAGCAATAACCAAAACATCTGTGAAAAGTATGTTATTTAGATTTTGCCTGAGCAGAAATCTCTCCAAAGAACACATTCAAATGCCAACAAAGCACAGGGAAAGCTGTCACTGTCACTAATGGTCAGGAAAAGTGAATCAAAACCACAGTGACATAGCACATCATGCAAGGTAGAAGGGCTATTATCAAAAAGACAAAAACTTCCAGATGCTGGAACGGAAACCACAGAGGCAGGGATTCTTATCAACTCTTGAAGTTAATAGTAAAATCAGGAAAACAGTATGGAGGGTTAAGGTTCTTTAAATAAACTAGGAAACAATAGACAAAAGCCAGCATATGATCCAGCAATTCAGCACACACACACACACACACACACACACACACAAAGTAACTACAATCAGTATGTCCCAGACACATCCATACTGCCATGTTTGCTGTAACACCATTTTCAACAGTCAAGACATGGAATTAGTCTAAGCATCTATCAGCAGATGCATGTTCTGTAGACACACAGGCAAATACTTTACAACCATGAAAAAGAATGAAATGCTGTCATTTGCAGCAACATGGACATGATGGTAACTAAATTAAGTGTGGCACAGAAAAACACTTTACGTATATTCTCACTTATATGGAAAGTAATAGATAATCTCAAAGAAGATGAGAATTATAGCTACCAGAGTCCAAGAAGTATGCAGAAGCAAAATAAGAGTGAGGATGGACAATGCATTCATTGAATAGAATAAATAACTTCTAATATTTTACAGAATGGTTGGGTAAATGTGGCTGACAAAATAGCTTAATAGAACTGATTTTGAATGATTCAAAGGAATAAATATCTGGAGTTTTAGATATGTCAATTACCCTAACATAATTATTACATAATATTATTTATATCTATTCCAAAAGTCACACTGCACTAGTAAATACATGTAATTACTATGTGGCAAATAACTGTAAGTAAAGTTAAAGAAAAAATAAACTTTGAAAAATAAAGTTTCTATTATCAGTGATTCACACTGTGCTGGTTTGATTCAGGTGTCCCCCATAAACGTAGATATTCTGAATGCTAGTCTCCCCAGTTGATGGCAATTAAAAATTAAAGCCTCCTGGAGACAGTGTATTGTTGATGTATGGGTGTTATAGCCAGTCTCCCCTTGCCAATGTTTGGCATACACCCCTGTTTCTTTTGTCCACCTTATGTTGGCCAGAGGGTGATGTCCACTCTCTGCTCATGCCATAGCTTTCCCCTGCTATTGTGTAGCTTCTTCTCAAGTCTGTAATCCAAAATAAGCCATTTTTTCCCCCAAAGCTGCTCTTCGTCAAGGGATTTCTGCCAGCAATGTGATCCTGATTGCAACATACACTGATCCTTATTATTATGTCAATATGTGAGAGATAAGATGATTATAAATTGGTTAATTTAACAATAATTGTATGCTAAACAGATAAAAATCATTTAGCTGTTCTCATTTTAGTTCCTGCTGCAGTCATGTTCTAGAGGGAAAAAAAATAAGTTAAAAACCTGAGCCTAGTTAAGTAACAACATAAAATGCAATGTTTTTGTTTGTTTGTTTTGGTTTTTTGAGGTAGAGTCTCACTATTACTCTAGTCCAGGCTGACCTGGAACTCACTATGTAGTCTCAGGATGGCCTGGAACTCAGTGATCCACCTACCTCTGCCTCCCAAGTGCTGGGATTAAAGGAGTGTGCCACCATGCCCAGCCTTTTAAATGCAAATTTTGTTATCTCTCCAATTCATAAAAAATGCCACCAAGTTGAACTAGTAGATCCAAGGCAATAACTTTCAAAGGAGTATGCTTATGTTGGCGATTTTGAAGACAATGCAAAAGAGCAGTATGTTTTATACAGAGGAAGGGCTATTTTAATCAATGCATTAAAGGACTTTTCCTTTAATTGCTTCTACAGCATTAATGATAAAGAACTGGAGACTGCACTAACATCTGGCCAGTCCCAAAACACAAAGAACAGAAATAAAGTATCACCACTTAATTTCAAAGCAGATATTCTATGGAACACTGGCCACTGGCCTATTATATATTATTATGCAGAATGCTGTGTTCCAAATATCTTCAGGAGCTTTACTTTGTAATTTTTCAATCTGTTAATGATCTCCAGTTCCACATTTCTGAACAGATGTTCAGTGCTATTAACTTTGAATTTGCCTATTGTTAACTATGACACTGAATGCAGACCAGGGGTCCCCAAGGCACTTTCAAAGAAAAGCTTTGACTGATATGTGCCTATAAATCATCTGTAAAGACAAAGACATTTCAAGCAATGCTACTATTTATAAATCCCCTCATAGTTTGTTCTTAGATTACACATGGTTATTATTCAGCATTAACATAATAAGTTTTGAGTAGGAATGTTATTTTTTGTGATTAGATATGTTCAAAATGGATGTAGAGTCATCTTTTTGAACAGTATATATTATGGTCTGGATATTAAAAGTTCTCCCAAAGGATATGTGTATGGTAGCACTGTTTGGGAAGATTGTGGAACCTTTAGGACATGTAGTAGATCTGGAGAAAGTGGGTAACTAGGAGGTGGGCCTTGAGACTTGTACCCTGGTCCCACTTTCTATCCCATCTCTGCTTCCTGGTCCACTGAGATATGAGCAAGCAATACCACTCACACTCCTGCCCCAACATTATAAAAACTCTTCCACAACCATGGCTTCCCACCATGAAGGACTACACCCTAAAACCTTGAGCCAATACAAGTTAGTTCTTTCTCCCTGAAGCTGCATCTTGTCAAATCAAGGAAAAGAAAAATGTAACTAATTCAGAAAAAATTGACACAGACAAAGTTAGTTATAGCTGTGATCCGTGAGACTGAAACTTAAGCTGGAGGCAAAACTCAGTGTTTTCTACATGGTGCTAGTTTTGTAGGCACACAAGATGATAGAGTGAAGAGACCATGGAAGTTTGTACGCGGGTTTCAGAAAGCTTAAGCCAAGATAACAGGGTCAGATTCCCTGTGGGGATATGGAACATATATCTGGAGAAATTGAGGTGTCAAGCGGCAGGCCTTCAAGTGTATGACCTGCCCTGCTTCCTAACTTCTCTGCTTGGTCTGCAATGACCAAGCCACAGCCTTACATTCCTGCCACACAGCCATGAACTGCTCCCACAGCCATCCCTTCTCTTCTGTGAGGGACTGTACTCTCAGAATGTAAGTTCAAATCAATCCTTCCTCTCTTAAATTGCATCTTGTCAGATACTGAGTCATAGCCACAAGAAAAGTGACTAACAGAGTATTACAATAGTAAGGCTGTGTCATCTACACTATTATAATAGACCTTCTAAAGCAAAATTAGCAAAAGTAAAGCAGCATTTATATACTCTCCTAGAACAAAAGAACTGCTAAGTAACAAGCAGATGAGTGATGTTTCTATGGAAAGTGCAACTTGTATGCACGGGAGAGCATTGTTTTCTCCTTTTCCTCCCCTCATTGCTTGACCACACTTCGTGGGAGGTGGATTTATGAATCCATCTATAAAATCACTAGCACTTTGGTGAACACAAACGTGGAAAATTAAGCCAGGTGAAAACTTAATCCAAAAAAAAAAAGGAATTTGTCCTTCTTAGCACTTTCGGCGAAGTCAATAAATATAAAATAAAGTGACAAGATTTAAGGCCTTTTGAATCATAAGGAAAATCCAATTTCAAAATCCTACACTATCTACAAAAGGCCCCCTGTTGCCAGGCTCTGAATTCCAATTTTAAGGCCCCTACCAGGCATGCTTTAACAGATAATGCATCCAGCACTCTGCATAGGGAGAGACTTTATCTGTTAGTCAAGGAAGGTTTGAATCTTATTAAATGTAATGAATAAAACTCCAACCTGCACCTGGAAACAAGTAAAGGGAACAGAGTGAAGACCTCAGAACAAAATGCTTTATATCAATTGGTGAATCATTTTATTTCCTGTGTAATGGTAAAAAGTACTTCAAAATTAATCAAATATTTGCCAAGTTTCAGCAATTTCATAAGTAAGAAGGTCTGTGGAAAAATGGTATTCTAGAAACACAACCAAACCAGCACAAATTAACTCTAGATAATCTTACTCCAATATTAAAATATATAACACTAACACACACACACATACACAGTGGGAGGGAAGAGTGGGTATACCAGGGCTTCCTGCTACTGAAAAAAAAAAAAAAAACTCCATATGCACGAGACACTATGTGGATCTAACTCTACGTGGGTACTGACAAATCAAACCTGGGCTGTCAGGACTTACAAACGAGCGCCTCTAACCTCCAAATAATCTCCACAGTCTCAAACTCAGATTTTAACAGCACTATTTTTATATGGGCTTCAAAATACTTTGTATACTTTGGAGTTGCTTCTGTAAGTATTTCAGGAGAATCTTGAATAAATTTGGCATAACAATTAGAGAAACACATACAAATACTGGCCAGAGGGAGAAGAGGCCAGGCGAGGTGTGCATGCCTTTCATACCAGCACTTGGGAGGCAGAGGTAGGAGAATCATTGTGAGTTTGAGGCCACCCTGAGACTACATAGTGAACTCCAGATTAGTCTAGACGAGAGTGAGACCCTATCTTCTCATGAGTATGAGAAGATAAGCCAGAGTACGCAAACATATTTGGCTTCTCTGTCATGCCATGTCCACTGCCATTCTAGTGGCCAAATTCACACTCAAGTCAAATGTCAGAGGGGCAGTACATTTTAGTACAAGAGTAGAAAGTGTGTCAATGGTGCATACCAGAGAGTTAATTTGACAAGTATTATCCAATAAAATATGTATGTATACTATAGGGCAAGTTCTATTTTGCCAAATACGTGTGTTGCTCATTTGTAGTCTAAATGGCTAACATTCGCTTATTCTAGCAATGAATTCACATTAATTCTAGAACAGGTATGTTTGTGTTGCTTTCCAGATCAAAATTCATCAGTGGCTTCCTGCCACATTTTCTGTTGTTATTTTGTTTTGTAGTGTTTTTTGTTGTTTGTTTATTTGTTTGTTCTTTCAAGGTAAGGTCTCACTCTAGCCCAGGCTGACCTGGAATTTACTATGTAGTTTCAGGATGGCCTTGAACTCATAGTGACCCTCCTACCTCTGCTCCCAAGTGCTGGGATTAAAGGCATGTGCCACCATGACCCACCTAGATTTCTTGATCACAGCTGTGCACCACCATGCCTAGTTTATATTTCCTTTTTCAAAGACAAAAGGCAGAAATTTAAAACAGTGCATATAAGGGCTAGTCGTACATATTCAATAAGTGCTGATTCTCCCAAATTTAAAAGAAAATCATTTATCAAGTGAGTCAGTGCTATTCCTTCATTTGCTTTTGTGAGTGTGTGTGTGTGTGTGTGTGTGTGTGTGTGTGTGTGAAATTTTAACAAGATACTTCTTCCAGGTAGATATTATCTCCTCTGGGGTAGTAGAGCGTAGGCAGGGTTTTAACCCCACCTAGTCACACTCAGCCTGGAGTTTTGAACAGCAAGCAATTTGCACAACTGTGCTGTGGTTCTGAACATAGCATTAATTTGCTTCCCCTTTGACATTCTTTGTAAATCCTGAATTGTATAAATTAATAGGACCACACCACATGCTACAACTCTTCTCAACCAATAATTCTAATTATTAAAGTATTCATGTTTTAATATAGCATCATCAGTTGTTAAAATTCATTTTGGTTTTTATTTACTTTTTATAATTTATACATTTAGAGAATACAAGTTCACTTGACATTTTAAGAAATAATATGAAAATTATTCTGGTAAAGTATATCCATTATGCATTCTACCAGAATAACAACATCTTGTTGGTGTTGTTCAATAACACAGCCAGTAAATTCACACTGATACAATTCTTGTTGACCTTAGATTTCACTAGTTTTACATATTTGTGTGTACACTAAAGTCTGAAAAATATTACGTAGGTTTTTTTTTTTTTTTTTTTTTTGGTTTTTCAAGGTAGGGTTTCAATCTAGCCCAGGATGACCTTGAATTCACTATGTAGTCTCAGGGTGGCCTTGAACTCATGACAATACTTCCACCTCTGCCTCTCAATTGCTGTGATTAAAGGAATGTGCCACCACGCCTGGCCTAATTTGTAACATTTTTAAATTTAATTTTTTTATTGACAGCTTCCATAATTATAAACAATATCCCATCGTAATTCCCTCCCTCCCCCCACTTTCCCCTTTGAAACTCCACTCTCCATCATACCCCTCCCAGCTCAATCAGTCTATCATTTATTTTGGTGTCATCATCTTTTCCTCCTATTATGATGGTCTTGTGTAGGTAGTGTCAGGCACTGTGAGGTCATGGATATCCAGGCTACTTGGTGTCTAGAGGAACACATTGTAAGGAGGCCTCCCCTTCTTTTGGCTCTTACATTTGTTCCACCACCTCTTCCACAATGGACCCTAAGCCATGGAAGTTGTGATAGAGATACTTCAGTGTTGAGCACTCCTCTGTCACTTCTCAGCACCATGGTGCCTTCTGACTTATCCCAAGGTCATTGCCATCTGAAAAGAGAAAGTTCTCTAACCCAAACTGAGAATGGTATTAATATAAGAGTATGAACATTACATTAAGAGAAGTGCTTACTAGGCAGTTTGGTGAGCACAGTATATGCATTTAGCCAGATACCAGTAGATGTTACACCCCCTAAGGCTCATGACTACCTCTGTTGTGGGTTTTCAGTATCAGGAATGTATTCCCTTCCATGGAGCAGACCTCCAGTCAAATTAGAGGGTGATTGGTTCCCCCCCAACAAGTGTACTACTATTGCACCCATTGGCTCACTTGGCCTGGCTGGCCAAATAAAAGGCTTGCAATGTCCACTGTTGAGTATCTTCACTGGTGATTTCTCTCTCTCTCTCTCTCTCTCTCTCTCTCTCTCTCTCTCTCTCTTTTTTCTCTCTCTCTCTCTCTCTCTCTCATTGAACTGCATGCAATGTGGCTTTTTCCAGCTTTCTGCCAGCTGGCCTATATGGAAGAGGTTTTCAGCTCAGTTCCAGCAGGATTTCTCAGTGACCTTGTAGCCCAAGTATGTGGAGTCTTCAGCAATAGGCTCTTACCATCTATTACTGTTAGGAAACCAAAGGCCTTGGTAATGGCCTATAATGTTTTGGGGGAATCAGGGACCTCCCTGGCCAACAACTCACTGGAAGGTATCCCATTCCTGGCACTGAAAATTTTTCTAGTAACTATCTATGGCTCCTGAGTATTCCATTGTACAAAAAAGTAGGTTTCCATATGACTTATTTATATCCTCTTAGATTTTAAAATTTATTTATTTGAGAGAGAAGGGGGGAGAGACAGAGAGAAAGAATGGGCGTGCCAGGGCCTCCAGCCACTGCAAACAAACTCCAGATGCATGTGCCACTTGTGCATCTGGCTTATGTGGGTTCTGGAGAATTGAACCAGGATACTTTGTCTTTGCAGGCAAATGCTTTAATTGCTAAGTCATCTCTCCAACTCCTCCTCTTAGATTTTGATTAGCTCTCCCCCCACCTTTCCTTTAATAAATCTCTTCCCCTGGCCTCACTTAGGCCTTTTCATCCCCATTAATATGTTCATCTACTTACTTATATACAATACCATCATATTGTCTCCCCTCTCTTTTTATTTTCTTTATATCTCCTTTCTAGCTTACTGTCCTCTGCTACTGAGTTTTCTTCATAGTTGTTTTAATTTGCATTTCCTTGATATTTCAGGATTGTAAACATTTTCTTAAGTGTTTATTAGCCATTTGTAATTCTTCCTCTGAGAATTCCTTATTTAGTTCTCTGCCCCACTTTTAGAGTGGCTTGTTTGATTTTTTTTATTATTTAGCTTTTTGAGTTCTATGTAGATTCTAGATGTTAGGTTTCTGTCAGTGGTATAGCTGACAAAGATTTTCTCCCATTTAGTGGATAATCTGTTGGCTCTGCTTATGGTATGTTTGTCTGTACAAAATCTTTTAAGCTTCATGAGGTGCCATTTGTTGAGTGCTTATGTAATTTCCTTGGCTACTGGGGTTTTTGTTCAGGAAGTCTTTTCCCAGTCCTACATTGTGAAGCATCCTTCCTATTTTTAATTCCAGTAATTGATGATTTTCTGGTCTTATACTGAGGTCTGTAATCCATTTGGACTTGATTTTTGTGTATGGCAAAATGAGTGGGTCTAATTACATTTTTCTACATATGGTCATCTAGTTTTTCCAACACCATTTGTTGAAGATGCTGTCTTTTCTCCAATCTGCATTATTGGCAACATTGTCAAAGATCAGGCTGCTGTAGTTACTTGCCCTAAGGTCTGTATCTTCAGTTCTGTTCCATTAGTCTATGTTTCTTTTTTTAATTCCAGTACCATGCTGTTTTGTCACTATGTCTTTGTAATATAGCTTTAGATCAGGTATGGTGATATGACCAGAGATGTTTCTTTGGCTGAGGATATGTTTGGATATCCAAGGCCTTCTGCCATTCCATATGAAGTTGTAGATCATTTTTTCAATCTTGGTGAAGAATGATGCTGTTACTTTTATTGGTATTGTGCTAATTCTGTATATTGCTTTTGGTAGAATTACCATTTCACAATATTAATTCAACTTATCCAGGAGCATGGGAGGTCTTTCCATCTTCTCAAGTCTTCCTCTGCTTCTTTCTTGAGTGTTTTTATGTTTTCATTATACAGTTCTTTCACCTCCATTGTTAGTGTTATTCCAAGATATTTAATTTTGTTTTGCTATTGAAAATGGGACAGCCTCACTGATTTCTTTCTCTGTATATTTGCCCTTTATATATAGAAAAGATACTAATTTTGTGCATTGGTTTTGTATCCTGCCACTTATTGCTTGGACTAGTATTACGTTGAAGATCAGTGGTGAGACTGGGCACCAATGTCTTGTTCCTGATCTCAGTGGGAACTCCTTGAGCTTTTCCCCATTAGCTCCCATTAGGAGCTTTATATATAGTCTTTATTGTGTTGAAATATAAACCCTCTATGCTATTCTTTCCAGTGTTTTGATCAGGTAGTGGTGTTGTATTTCATCACATGCCCTTTCTGCATCAATTGAGATGAGCATGTTGTTCTTATGGTTCAGTTTATTTATGATGTGGATTGCATTGACTGATTTCTGTATGTTAAACCATCTTTGCATCCCTGGGAAGAAGCCTACTTGACCAAGGTGGATAATGCTTTTGATGTGTAATCTTCCAGGTCAGAGGTTCTGTCTTCCACATGAGTAATTCTGTTGGTGAGTGGTTCTAGAGAGGTTCTTATAACTTCTATTTGATTTTTGTTTTGTTTTCTGTTGTGTTACTTTGTATCATGTTCACCTCTTTTTGGAGGTACAATTTCATTTCAAGTTCTGATTTTCTTGATGCTTCCTGTAGCTCATCCTTGTATTTGATCAAGTCTTCATTAAGGTTAATCAACCAGTTGTTGAACTCTTACATTTCTTGACTTATCTTCAGTTTATTGATATTTCTTTGTAGGGTTCTAACATTTTCTTCAATCAAGTTAAACCTACTGTCAGAAGTTGAATGCTCTAGGAGATGATTCTGTTTAATTTAATTGATACAATTGTTTGTTCTTTGATAGTTTGCTTCAAGTTCAGTGATTTTTTTTTTTTAAATCAGGGTCTCATTAGTTGTTGTGTTTTTATTTTGGGAATGAATTTCTTTTGATTTCTCTATGATTTCATTGGAGGTTTTCACAGTAGGACTAGGCATCATTGGTGGAGATCTCTTAGTTTTTTGACTTTGGTTGGCTTTTTGTGTTGTTGTCTACCCATTTTAGAAAACTTTTTATTTTATTGAGGTGGAAGAAAATTTTTGTCCTTTGGCCCATTCACCCTCTGACTCAGGTGAACAGGGACGTTGGTACCTAGTTGCCTGCCAGGATATCAGAGCAAAAGGCCTGATGGCACAGCTCACATACAGACCAGGCTTCCCCAAGCAAGGCATAATGGGACCTACCAGGACCAGGGGACTGGGAGGAGCAAGGGAACTGGGATCTGGCCTACTTAGTTCCATGCCCTCCAGGACACAGACCAGAGCAGGGGAGGTGGGAGGAGCCCAGATACAGGGTTCTTTACTCACTCCACACCACTGCTCCCACCCACACACTGTCTATGCAAGGAACTCCAGGGAGCATGGATTTTAATACATATCTTCCAAACCGATAATTTGAAAGCAAATACTCTTGGTTCCTAGGTTCTGTTGCTTAAAAAACAAAATTCTTAGGTATGGGTATGTAGCTCAGTTGGTAGAGTTTTGGCTAGCATGTACAAAGCCCTAGTCTCAATCCCCAGTACTTCATAAAGCCACATATTAATGCATGTCTGTAATCTCAACACCCTCAGTACTCAGGAAGGCGACAGCAGGAATATCAGAAATTTTAAGTCATTTATGGCTATATAGAGAGTTAATAAAAAGTTCAAGTCTGACAACTTGAGATTTGTTTAAAAAATATGACTTTGTATGCACAAATATTTTTATACTTAAACAGAAAAAGGAAAAGTTTCTATTAAACTGTGATTTGTAGACCTTAAATGACAAGATACTTAAAGCATAACCCTGTTTTCTCAATAAATGTTTCTGACCATTATCATTTTCATTATTCATTCAACAAAAATTACCAAATTCTAATTGTGCATGGGTACACACACACACACACACACACACACACACACACACACAATATTATCCTTTCTATTCTTTTAGTGTTATTTCCTTTTTATGCTTCTATCAAACTACTGTCTTTTTAGTTACTTAATAGGTTCTAGTATGAATGTCAGTTCTTTGAAATACAAAAAAATCAGAAAATTAATATTTAATCAATATTCTACACATTATAAATTTGCATAGTAAACTTCAAAATCATAACAGAATTATTGAGCCTCAATTATATAATATGCTCACTTCAAGGCTAACAAGGTAACTTTTAACATTCTTAGTGCTGAGTGTGATAGTATTAAAATCTGAAATGGTGGCTATTATACACAATTAGCTTTTGATCAGAGAGACCTACAAGGTTTCTTAAAAGAATGACAGATTTCTGTCAGAGTAATTTATAACCCACCAAATGTTAGAGGTAAGACCCTACTGCTGAGGACACCATATGTAGTTGACCTGTAACATGGAGTGACATGGATGGAAGCTGGAAGAGAGTCAGTCCCCAGACAGTCAGTGCGTCTAATGCCAAAAGTTGATACATGGGGGACTGGGGGGAAATGACCAAAATCTGTCCACATAACTCATGGTCTAACCTACTTAGCAACAAATAGTTGTGATGCTCACACAAGTACAATAGTGGCACACAGCCATGGTGGGAAACCAAGTGCTCTCTATTTGATCCCCTCAGTGGAATGAACCCCATAGCTGGAGCTGGGAAACAACTCAAAACCAGATCCATAAATGAGCCCACTCTCCATTATCAAGGTACCACCAATTGTGGGCTACAAGAGGACATATATCTATTAACTTCTCTCTAAAAATTAATGGTTATCCCATTTACCTGGTGCTAACTTTATTCTCCATCAGAGAATCTGCTTCTCTTTTTCAGACAGATGCAGAACCTAAGGAGAGTACCACCCCATCACACCTCAAAAGGGCCCCAGCTCAAACTAAGAATAATTAGTGAATCAAGCAAGTGTGATGTTTTCTTGGTAAACCTGGTACCAGCACAAGGGCGAAGGAGATTGACACAGAGAACAATCAACTCCTACCAAATCAAATATCCAAAGCCACAGAGGTTCCCAAGACCTCACCACTGGAGCAGACCTAAAATGAATCCAACACGGCTCAGGGAAATTTGTGGAAGTGGGGCCAGAAAGAACCTCAGAGCCACATGTTGGGACTGATGCACAGAGACATTTCCTAGTACCCATAACTGAGGGCTAACCCCACAATGCATGGCCCATATACCCCAACAAGGAGGGGCCAGGGGGAGAGTGAAGGACAGGGAGGAGGCTAACAATGGTACCATCTTGATGCATTCACTGAGTACAAAATTAATTAAAAAAAAAATCTCTGCCTCTCAGCTCTGCCCTCTGGAGCAGCATTCTATATCTCCTCCATAGAAGAGAAAGCCAGTAGGATCATCTGCCTGGCAGCTCTTTAATGCCATTTGAAGGTGTTGTCTTAGTCATTGCCCATATCCAGTCATTGGCTCTCCAGTTTAGTTTACCTTATCTGGTAAATCACTGGGAATCTATCGAATACAAAACTATTTTTCATGCTAAAAACAGAAGCATTGAAGTATAATCCCTAAGTACAAATCATTAATATAATTGGAAGTCAGATATTAAGACAGAGCAACATGAAAAAGAGTAAAATTAACTTGGTATAATCCTAAGAAGGAAGTTTCTGAGCCTTCTCATTCTTCATGATTATAGTTCTGAAGTGTTCACTTTTCTTTCAGTATCCTCAGCACAGTGATTGTCTATGAGGCTCTATGCTGCCTTCCAGGGAACATTTGGCAGTATCTGGAGACATTTTATGCCGTTAATGTGAGTCAAAGCTGGAAATTCTATGGGTATCCCACTGCTCCTGACTGAGCCCAGGGATACTGCTAAGAATCTACAACTCACAGGGAAGCCCTGCAAACCCAGCAGAGAAACCTCTGATCCCAAATGCAAACTGCTTCAGAAATCCTCGTCATGCCCATCACAAAATGTTTGATCAAGCTAAAAACAAATTTTAGATTTGGCCTGACCCTTTTGAAGGCAGAACAAATTTTATGTTCATTAATCTGGACTTCACATCTGAATTACCCCAAAATAGAATAAATATTTCAATAAGTATTCATAGTGTTGGCTCATAAAAAATTAGAATCAGCTAAAATTACTATATTGACCAATTTTTCCAATATAACTTTTTGTTAGTTTTAACCTGTGATTATACCTTACTGAGAACTTTTTAATTTAAATTTAGCTATTTTAATCTGCCTGTGCTTTACATCTTTATCCAAATATTGTCAAAAGTATCAAGAGGATTAAGTCCCATACTGCTAAACTTTAAAAGAACCTTGAGAATTATGAACTGAATAGTTGAGTGACACTCTGAAAAATTAGATCTTCAAGAATAAAGTCTACTCCATGCCAACATTATTATTATACCCCTCAAACAAAATTTTGTGATCCACAGAAACAGAAGAGAAGGTAAATGCAATATATATATATATATATATATATATATATATATGCATGCATATATATATATATATACATATATACAAAATGATATAGCTATACATATAAACTAGATATAAATTGTGATTAATAACGAGAATTGACTCTCATGGTGACACTGGTAAAATGACAGTCAGCTGTAAGACCCATAGTTAAGTGTTACCAGAAACAGGACTTCCAATGTCCAAGTACAGGAAAATATGGGTGTCCCATGTAAAGGAAAAAAAAGTGGGAGGACAGAGAGTGGAGAGATGAGAGTGATGACTGAACACATTTCTCAGCTGAAGACACTGACATCCTGTCATGAGACTGATGGACTTGCCCAAGGACACACATCATATCAGAAGGAATTTTTCTGTCATTACATAACATTCTAAATGCCATGACTGCTCTTCCTTGTGTATGTTTCAAAGATATGAAAATCAACTGCTCTTATAGTATACTTATAGTACATATTTGTCCCTGGAGGTAATCTTCACAATGCAGATATTATTACATTGATAGAGCCAATGTGGAAACACCTGAGGTTTAAAAAAATTGTAACTTGCCCATATGACTTTGCAAAGTCAGACCTGGAATTGTTACTTCACTTCCACCATTCTAAAGCTACATCATGGCCTCCTACCCAACGCCATCAGCTCAAACTGCTGCACGTTCAGCCTAGGCCTCCCCGACACTGAGCTGTCCTAGATCGCGTTTGCCAACGTTTTCCTGGAGCAGCAACACACTCAGCTCCTGTTTATTGAGACTCTGAGCATATTCACCTGCCCAGGGAAAAACAGAAACTTGTATGTAGGGGATTATCGGAAACATCCTCCAGAAACCTTAGAACCAGGCTGGCTCTTCACTAATAGTTAAAATATGAAAACAAACAAAAAAAAAAAAGCCAGGGCAACCTTTTATCCCAGCACTCAGGAGGCTGAGGTAGGAGGATTGCCATGAGTTTGAGTCCTCCCTGAGACTACATAGTGAATTCCAGTTCAACCCAGGCTAAGCAAGACCCTACCTCAAAAAAAGAAAAAAAGAAAAGAAAAATAAAGCCTAACAATTTCTTTATATCACTCAGTATTATAGAGCTCTTACTGCTTTGTAGGAAAAGAAAATGAACTCTTCTGCCTTCAGATGTTTTAAATTTATAGCAATGTATTCTGAAAAGACAAGATTTCATTCATACCCAATTAAAATGAGGCTTTATAAACAGACTATACATTTAAAATTAAAGTTCAAAAAGTAGATGGAGCAACTCTACAGCATATTAATATATTTTAGTATGAAATGTGTGTCATTATTTTATACTTAGTATGGTTTAATTTTTTAATATCAAAAAATAAAATTGAAAATTCAGGTTTTGGTAATACCTATTTTCCCTCTAGAAAATAATATTTATTTTAAATGGTTTCGACATTCATTTGTGGAGTTCAATATAATTTACTCCAAAGTATTTTTCTCAAATGTAATTCTGAAAAATCATTAGGTCTCACCCTTTCAAAAGATAATCAGAATCCCAATGAAACCCTCACTATTATTGAAGCATAAAATCCCTCATTTTTACTTTCAAGCCTTACTAAATATGCTGCCTCGAGTACAGTATGAAATTCACATTTGATTTATTATCAAAAGCAGGGTGTTTCAATTTCATTTTAGGGCCCTCATATTTAAACAACATTTAACACAGCTGAAAGTTGCTGCCGAGCTTGACAAGTGTTGGCATGACAGGTGAGGGACACAACTGCCATTTTGTTACAGGTAGGAATTATTCGACAGTATTACGAGTATTATGAGTAAGTCTTACCCAGAAATGATAATGGCTGAGTTCACTGTAAGTACAGTGAAGTACTCTGGCACTGATGTCAAAGTAGATGTAGAAAAGATCTACTTTTCAGTCTTTCTGAAACCCTCTCAAACCTTACAATAATTTCTTAAAAAAAAAAAAAAGTAAACATTGTTGCAAAATACTGAAAGAACCGTCACATGTACTTCATTAGGATTCAGGATCCAAATGGAAGCAAGGTGCCTGTGTTGACCCCCTTGCATATGAGGTGAGAGCAATTTTTCCCAGAGCTTGAAAATAGACCCAAGCAGAGAACTACCTGAATGGACACAATGACTGCCCAAGGCCAAACAGCAAGTGGAGCCTGATACCAGGAGGGTGCCAACACTCTCAATGCTATGGCAGCATTAGAACTCTATTCTCTCCTAATATTGAGAAGGTGCTTTGCAAAACTCATGAAAATAATTCCAAACATTTCCTGAGAGCCCAACTAAGGTACTGGATAATATTGATTGCCAAAATTTGATTGGATAGAGATGTGCCAGTGAGATTAATAAGGTATACCTTGGATTGTGTGAAAGTGCCTCCTGGAAGGATTAATCAAGAAAAGAAAATCTACCTTGAAATTGTGGCCTTCTCTCTTGTGGATTAGCCCCATTTAGTATGCTGGAGATCCATATAGAACAAACAGACCGGCCACGGAGTAAGAGAATGTCTACTGCCAGCCTTCAGAACTGTGACACTGGTTTTCTCCTGACTTTGGATTCACACAGAAACCTTGCGTATTGCTGGATCTTTTCACTGGACTTAAACCTGTAGGTCTCCAGCAGGCTGACCAGTCCTACACATCTAAGGACTTGTCAGCCTTCATTATGACATGAGTCAATTCTTTACATTCAATATCTTCATTGAGGTACACATGCTGTAAGGTCTACCTTTCTGAAGGACCCTGGTGAATATAGTATCTTAACATATTATATTGTACATTGACTTTCATTTTTCATTTGAGAAAAATTGAAGAACATCTATTTCTTTTTTAAATTTCTTGTTCTGCAAAACTATAAACTCCTCAAAAACACACATTCTTTTTGTCTGTTTCATTCACTGATGGCTCTTGCATGCCTAGGAAAGGGTGTCACATCATATGAGCTCAATCAATCAGTGACTGGATTCAAGTGGAAGGAGGTAGAAAAAAGCCTGACATTGAGACTTGGCTATTACCCAGACCTGTTATTCTAACCTATATAACTGCCTCTGAAAGTTCCTTGACATTTTCAGATGGTAATCTTTAAGGGAAGAGTCCTTAGAGAAACATTATTAGCTTATTTGAGCTTGGTTCTCAAGCTATTAATTCCTAAAAGATGATGGAGTCAGTATCCAAAATGATTCCAACAGATGAAACAAAGGGCTTGCAAGTTGAATTTAATTAGGGAAAAATGTAAAATCTTTCTTTCATTCCAATTAGCAACTAAGCTAATATGAATTTCAGAGGCATTGCCTAGAAAAAAGCATAAATAAAAAAGTCCCGAAAGGACTAATTGACATGGAGCTTGATATAAGCCAGTCCTAAATAGAGATTGCCAAAAGTGCTAATGTAATTCTTGGCTGCATTAATAGAATATTTCATACAGATCAAGGGAAATAATTCCATTCTATTATGCCTCTATATCAAACCACATCTAAGCCACACACTTCAAGAATGAGGTAAGTTGGAGTACATTCAAAGAAAAATTACTAATACGATGAGGAGAACCACAGGCATGTTATACAATGATTAGTTTTGGAGGAAGGAGTGGAAGAAATTTGTCATAAGAAAAACTTCAGCAAAGCATCTCAGATGCATTCAAGGTTTATCAGGCTGTCATGGCTAAAAGATTGTTAATTTTTTCCAGTTGGCCTCAGATGATGGACTTTACCCTTCTAAATGAAAATGTAATGTCACTGTGTGCCATATTTTAGTGGCCAATTTTTCCAAAATTAAGATGGACAGTATCATGAATCCCAAATATTGTATAAAACTTACAAGGTAACAATTCATCATTAGTCTGGAGTTAAGTTTCCAATAGATTGTTAGAGTAGAAGCAGGCTCTTGGGTTCATTCCAGATATGAATATCATTACTGAAGGATCAAGGTGGACAAGACAAGAAGCATAATAAAACTACAACCTATGGAACACTCGCTTGTGTCAGGACTATACGTGGAGCCTTCATTTATCATATTTTATTAAATGATGATGAGATGGAATATTTCAGAAACATTGTTCAAAGAAGTAAAGGAGCTCAGTCATTGCCACATCCTCAGTGAGTAGAAGTTATTTGGCCCAATAAATAAACATATTATTTCATGATTTCCAGGGCAACTTTATAATACAGCATCATTCAAATTTTCAAACTTCTAAAAATTCTTTTTCCAAAATGTTTTTCTTATATTTATTTATTTGAGAGAAAGAAAAAAAAAGGCATATAGACAGAGAAAGAGAGAGAGGGAGAGAATGGGTGTGCTAGGGCCTCCAGCCACTATAAACTCCAGATGCATGTGCCACTTGTGCATCTGGCTTATATGGGTACTGAGGAATCAAACCTAGGTCCTTCAGCTCCATAATCAAGCACCTTAACCACTAAGTCATCTCTCCAGCCCTAAGTTTCTAAAATTCTTATTCCAAATGTATTTGCCTATGTAACCTATGTTAAACCCCCCCTTCTCTAAGGCTTCTGCTCACATTTGAAATGAAGAACGAAAATGTTCTGAAATGGCTAGCACAGTCCTACACCCTGGCTCTTGTTCTCTGAGCTACCACAGTTTGCCTTTCTCCCTCGCGTTCAGCTCTAGCCACTGACTTTTTGGATGTTTGCTGAGCTACTTTACCTTATGCTGCTGTATGGCCCAAGATTACTATCACCAGAAAGCTGAATGGAAACACTCCCAGGTCTTGAATAAATTGTCACCTTGTTAAAAAAAAAAACTAAAGGAAGGAAGGACAGAAATGCTTTTGTTTTGCTCATCTAAAACAATAACCCCTTTACATGAATCTTCCAATCATTGGAACAGTAAGAAAAAATAAAAACTCTTCAGTTGTAACAACTTCTCTAGAACCAATAAGGAAAATGTAATTTAGGTTTTTGCTCCTTCCTTAAGGGATAGCAGCACACACACACACACACACACACACACACACACACACACACAATCTATAATGATTTTCTTCATCTTAGAAACATAACTAAGAGAGAGAGAACTGTTATATTAGACTATGCAAATTTTTACCCCTAGAATCACAGTCTTTCCAAAGAGTTGGGAAAAATTAGTCTTCTGCTTCTTCATTGACTCCCTCACAAAATGTGTGTTCAAAAATATTTCCACCAACCTCGTTAATTGCACTGAAAGACCCCTCCATGAGTGGGATCCCTGTGCCATCTGATAAGCACGTAGGTGAGCAAGTGTACCAGAAAGCCTTACCTGCAGGAAGAATGGAGCTGGAGAAAGAGAGTCAAGATCGGTCCTGCCATAAACCCCTTTGGAATGAGCAGAAATCGGGCCAACATTCTCAGTAATGAATAATACAAAATACGTAAGAGAACCTGAAAGATTTAAGTTTTAAAAGCTCCATGAATAATTAAGAAGGGATAACACCTGGATGAAACACATTTGCTTTCATATAAACGTGTTTGTTAGTCACTTCCTCTGATATTGGTACAGGGTTCTCAAGACAACTGGTTAATGTTTTACCTCATAGCGTGACCCACCTGGCAGCCAACTGTAAAACCTTAATGGCATCTAAATTATCAGTGCTAAGCCCGATTTACATCTCAGTCTTCTGATTCTTTGATTCCCTGTAACTAAAGAATGCCACAATATTTTTGATTGGTGTCATTACAGTGATAACATTTGGCAATGCAAAGTTTATTTTATATAATTCTCGGCCTTCCATTTGAAATCTCTCACTTAGTCACACTTTTACATCTTCACCTAAAACTCTCAAGTCTCCAGTTCATTACCTAGTCAATTCAATTACACATAGCAAATGTGGTGGTAGATATATTGCTTTTAAGTTGCATTTATATCTACCAGGAAACATTAGCATCACAGTTTAGATTTAGAATCAACACCATGTTTTTGCTTATGAATTGCTGCATGCACATTTTTTCTTCAACTTGAAAATACCTGATTGGATCATAACAACAATTTTAGCATTATTCTGGGCTGCTACTTAAGATAACAATGCTTTGAGAAGAAGAAAAAAGAAGGTCATGAACATTTTACCCCTTCATGACATGGAAAGAAATCCTTTTGCTTTTGTATCTAGCAAACCATAGTTCTGGGGTTTTAGAAGATACAGTCAAAGCCATGATGAGCAGAAAGCCAGCCACTGCCGCTTACCACCACCTGCTGGAGAGTGTGCCTCTGCCAGCACATCTCCACCTTCCCTGCATGACAGGTGCTTGTAGGGATGAATGCAACATGAGTGGTGAAGGCAATGGACACTGCATTTTGATAAGGCTTTAATGGACATACGCATTTCAATGAAGCTGTAATGGGTGATAGCTTAAATTCAGTGTCCGAGAAAGACTTTAATTGAGATTTATAAGGCTAGCTACTAGAAGCACATATTAAATGATGGCTAGACATGGTTAAAAGGGAAGATGACTAATGGTCTCTGTGGTTTTTAACTAACCCTTATTCTAATGTAGATGATTTAATGAAATGCTCAATCTGCCCACTTTTGTAGCCGTTGCACAGGGAATGGAAAGAAACAAGTTAAGAACCACTAAGGATGGACCTGGGCTCCTGGAGGACTTGAAGAACACCAAGGTCAGAATGGCCACAGGCTTCTTATAACCTAAAACCGCTGTTCTCAGCAGCATTCATGGACCAGAGCACTTTAGATCCATGCACTACAAAGTCTCACAGGCCTTTGATGCCATTCTTCAACTTCTCTTGTTCAAATCTGGTTCCAAGCTGCTTGCGTGCTCACCAGTGAAAATAATGTTCATCTAAATACAGTTTAGCATTGAGGCTGTGGACCATGCCCTGACAATAAGAAGATAGCCATAGCCAAAATTAGAGTGCATCTATAGTGCACTGACAATGATGCTCCCCAGCAAGAGGCCCATTGTTTCTATTCTTTAATTTTTTTTTTTAAATTTTAGACAGAGCACATTAGAGAAAGACAGAGATAGAGAGAGAGGAGAGACATACCAGGGCCTCAGCCACTGAAATCAAATTCCAGACACTTGCTAGTGGGCATTTGCAATGTTGTGTTTGCCTCACCTTTGTGCATGTGGTTTATGTGGGACCTGGAGAGTTGAACACGGGTCCTTAGGCCTCACAGGCAAGCACCTTAATCTCTAAGTCATCACAAGGAAGACATGGCACACATACTGTCAAAAAGAACACAATGGATAGGAGGCCTTCATTTTGAAGACACCAGTTTTCACTTCACGTGTAAACCAAAATTTTTCAATCAAGCTTAACAAGTAGTAAATATAATGTGATCTCCATTTGATGCTTTCCTATATCACATGCCTCAATTATACATTCTAGAGCCAATAAGTTCCACTCACTACATTTATGAATATGGAAATACATGGAAATATTTGGGTTCTTCTTACCAGACATCAAAGGAAATAAGACAATGGACGCTACCTTAATGTATGGCTCCAGCCATGGACTTTTTCAGTATAAAGTCAGAAAAATACTGGTCAGGAGCCACTCATACCAATGTGAGGATTTTCTACTTACAGGCTATAGTGACTTGAATCAGATGCCCTCCATGAATTTGTGTGTTTTCAATGCTTGGTCCTCAGCTTGATGGCCATTTGGAAAGTAGAGCCTGCTGGAGGAGATATGCTTTTGCAGGTGAGCTGTGAGGTACTATAGCCATGTCCTGCCTTGTCAGATCTTGGTTCACTGTTTTACTAATAAAAGAGTGATGTTCAGTCTCTGTTCTACCATCTTTTCCAGCCATCATGATATTTCCTCTTGAAACTGTAAGCCAAAATAAATCCTTTCCTCCTGTTAGTTGCTTTGTTCGGTGTCATAGAAAGCTTTACATTGCTGGGATGAACTTCCAAATGAGACACAGTTATAAGAGGAATGATATTTGTTGAAGCTGACAGGTCCAGGGGAAGTGACATAATGGCAGAAAAAAACTGGCTTCCTTCCACAGGTCCACATACAAAAGAAAAAACCACCACCAGCACCACAAGCCAGCACACTCCAAGATCATCGGAGTTCAAGCCCTCTGCATGTCTTAGGCTGGAATTCAGATATACTCCCAAACACACCTTAGGCCTGGACCCTAGGATCCACCTACAGTGACACCTTCTCCAGCTAGGTGGATAGATCTAAAGCGTTAATAAATTCCTGAATATATTGGGGGACATCCATTCAAGCTACTTCAGTCAGGAGTTTTGTCCCAGCAACAGAAAGATAACTACAACATAGCCTCAAATTGAAACCTCCAGAGCAAACATGGTATGATTGCCCAAGGAGAATTCTTAGGTGGGGTCAATACTAAGGAACAAATATAAAGAAGTAAGCAAAGGGCATGAAAGAGGAAAGTGCAGATGAATGGAAACATTGAAGAGATGCAGTTGAAATAAAGAGACAAAAAACTTTCAAGAAAATGGAAAAATGTTGGTTTGCATCTGCGATTGATGGGACAGGCCATGTAATATGAGGGCCCAAGGCATCCACCTGAGTTTTCACTCAGGGAAAGGAGAAAATCAAATAGGAAGTGAATGATGTCACAGGTATAGTTGTGAAGCTGGGTTCTAACAGGAGAAATGAAAGAACAGACAGAAGTGTTCGATCTGAGTTAATGGCTCTGTGAATAAAGCATGTGCCAAACAAATGCCAGGTCAGCCTGGTGGCTTGCCTAAAGAAATAGAGGTAGGAGGTCCCCAGAGCAAGCTGGCTAGTTAGACAAGCTGAACCAGTGAGCCATGAGTTTATTTGAGAAACCCTATCTCAACCAATAAAGTGGAGGGTGATTAAGAAACACATTGATGTCAATCTCTGGTCTCCATGCATATGTACACATTTTAACACAGATACAACCACACACTTATGAACACATGTACACACAAAGACACTAGGACCCATACCACACACATGCACACAATTAAAAAATGATAGTGTTTAAGATGAACATTTTATTTTCAAAAGTTCAGCTAAACGGTCAAATGTTTATTTAAAACTATGTATTAAAAGAATTCTGTAGAGTCGGGCGTGGTGGTGCACGCCTTTAATCCCAGCACTCGGGAGGCAGAGGTAGGAGGATCATTGTGAGTTCAAGGCCACCCTGAGACTACATAGTGAATTCCAGGCCAGCCGGTGCTAGAGTGAGACCCTACCTTGAAAGACCAAAAAAAAAAAAAAAAAAAAAAAAGAATTCTATAAATTTGGATGTTTTAAATTCCTTAATAAGTGACACTATTTTCAAGTTAGTACTTAAATTCATATTGGAAAGGGTTATTTTGTTTTTTGAAGTTGTTGTTTCTTTATTCATTTCCTCTGTCAATTTATGATAATGTAAACCACTTTCCAAACAATAGACTTACCTCATTCTAGAAATCTGTGGAAGAATCGCTGTATCAGTTACTTTCATGTTGCTAGACAAATTCCTTACCTGAGCAGCTTAGAGACAGAATGGCTTATTTTGATGTGAAATTTCATCACTGTAGGGAAAGGATGTTAGGAGAAAACAACTGGTGTCACATTTCACACCAGCAGGCAAAGAGCAGGAGCAAGCAGGGCTGGGTTATAACACCTGAAGTCTGCCCCCTAGTGGCACGTGTCCTCCAACAAGGACACGCCTCTTAAATGTTCTGTCACTTTCCCAAACCGCCCCACCAACTGGTGAGGAGGTATTCAAAGTGCGACAGTGGTCACATTTTACATTCATATGACATCATCACTAATGCCGGTAATTAAAAATATACAAAAAGAGGACCAGGGGAGATTTCTAGCAGTCAGGAGGCCCTGGTTCAAATTCCCAGTACCCACATAAAGCCAAATGCACAAAATGACTATGGTAGTTTGAGTGCCAGTCCTCCGTAGGCTCAGGAGTTTTATTAAAACTTGTAACTTGAGTCACCGGCCACCTGACTGGACCAGGTGTCACTGGGAATGGAATCCTGGAATCCTGAGGTGTGTGTGGGTTGGGGTGGGGGGGGATGGATCAGATTCCAGACCAAACATATGCAGAGAACTGTGAGCTCTGCCTCTGTCCTGCTTGCTGCCAGTTCTCCGTTTGCTGCAGCTTCCTGCTGCTTGGTGTTTGAATTTGCTGCTATTTGGTGTATGTGCTGATGCTGATGTTTTTTTGTTTTTTTCTTTTTGCTGTTTTTTCTTTTCTTTTTTGTTTTTTCTGTATTTGGATGTATGGAAGCAGCTTCTTTCACCACTGATTGAACTTCCCCCTGGATCTGTAAGCTTGAAGTAAACACCTTTCTCTCATAAACTGTGTCTGGTTTGCATGTTTATCCCAGCAATTTGAATCTGTCTACAACAATGGCACATGCATCTGGAAATTTCCAGGAAGTTCTAAGGCACTTATTCATTCTGTCTCTCTTCTCTTCTTTCTATCACCCTTTCTTTCACTTTCTCAGATGAGTGTAATTATATATCTATATCTATCTATCTATCTATCTATATATACACACACATATATGTATGTGTATACATATATATATATATATATATATATATATATATATATATATATCCAGAATTCTTTATTTTATACACACACACACATACACACATATACACATTTGAGGATATTAACTGGACCAAACACAGAAGAATATACAGTTATAATTAACATTAATGAGATTTGCATGAGTATTTTAGTTCAAAATATCCCTTTAAGCTATCAAAAAAATTTAACTGAATATATTACCCTTTTTAAAGATGTATCATTATTTACAGGCTGAAAGTGAATTTAAAATTTATTATCTCAGTCTCTATGATGAAATTCCCATAGCACAACCAGTCAGTTTTCTACCCTAAACAATTTATGTAACTGTGCTGCCAATTATTGGGAATTACCTTTTCATTTACTTGGTGTTTCACTTTGTTTTCCTTAGAAATCTTTATAAAATCATTGTTTGCCCATTTTGTCTAAGGGTATATATTTCTCCCTCCATTCTCCAGGGCTTTTAGTTACTATACAATTTTTGTTAGGTATTACTTACTGTTCATTTTCAACAAAAACGTAGAATGAAAGTTAGCAATAATAACAGCAAATTCACGAACCATGAAATTGGTGTATTGAAATAAATTGCACTAATTTGGTTTAAGAGTAGAGTAGTACTACCAAATGAATCCTCCTAATACAAATGATAAGATAATAAAAGCCTTCAGGTTTTTATTTTTTGGGGGGGGGTTCGAGGTAAGGTCTCATACTAGTCCAGGCTGGCCTGGAATTCACTATGTAGTGTCAGGGTGGCCTTGAACTCACGGTGATCCCCCTACCTCTGCCTCCTGAATGCTGGGATTAAAGGCATGTGCCACCATGCTGGGCAAAAGCCTTCATTTTTAACACTACTGTAAAACATGAGGAATCAGTCTTTGGAAAGAAGGTGGCCTAATAAAACAGAACAGAATTTTAGACAGTGAAGAAAGACGCGGTTTGGGAAAACATCTAAGAGAGCCATCGCTTGCTATAGAAGATCAGAATCTTCTGGTTTATGGTTGTGGAGGGCAATGGCCGCTTGAGGAACTGATTGTGTATTTTCTCAGAAATCTTAGGAAGACACTTTCATCACACACTCACAAAAGAAGAGAAGTGGGGCCTTTCCTTACATAGCTTTTTGCTGAATTTTCTAGAAATACAGTGCAGATTCAAATGTCACTAAAGTAACATACTCTTCCTCTTATTTGGAACTTGTGTTGCAGAACATTAATGAGACCTCTGGGGAAGTCTGGCTTGTGTTTTCAGACATGTTTGTCCCAGAGATAAATAACTAGTTTTATTTCTAAGGGATTAACATGACTGTAACGTTCTAGAATATGTGTTACTATTGTAAGAAGAAGCTCTGAATTTTCAAAAGAGAATAAAAATGTCTCATTAAAACATAGAACATTTTTCCTTTTAAAAACACGTAAAAGTTGAGTCTGAAGCCATCTGTCCCTGCTCTCTTAACCAATTTTAAATCAGCTCCAAACCATTCAGTCTCCTCAGATGTTAAATTACCAGCCACTGCACTATTTCTTCAGCCTTAAAGCTGGGGTCATATAACTGATTCCTTTTTCAAGCCTGAATTGATATTTAAAATAATCCAGGCATGCAGCGAATAGACTTCCCTTTTATAAAATGATAGAATGTGAATTTACTAGTTGAACAGTTGATAGCCCTGACATAGGTTATAGTGATGCCACCTAACTCCCCAGAGCCTTCACCAAAATCATATCAGGGAGAAGAGCTGCCATAACCACACAGAGCTGTTGAATGAATCGTACACACTTTATAACAATTCAGTTGCTTCCCAAACAGGGTTATGTCTCCCACTCACTTAGAGCACAAATGGAAAATACTCTTAGGTTTCACAGGGGAAAAAAAATCTCCAGAAGTCTTTATTTTAAAATAAGTTTCCTGGGCTGGAGAGATGGCTTAGCGGTTAAGCACTTGCCTGTGAAGCCTAAGGACCCCGGTTCCAGGCTCGGTTCCCCAGGTCCCACGCTAGCCAGATGCACAAGGGGGCGCACGCGTCTGGAGTTCGTTTGCAGAGGCTGGAAGCCCTGGCGCGCCCATTCTCTCTCTCCCTCTATCTGTCTTTCTCCCTGTGTCTGTCGCTCTCAAATAAATAAATAAAAAATTTTTAAAAAATGAAAAAATAAAATAAGTTTCCTGAAGGTCTCAATAGCTATAACCCAGCAGCAGACTATAATTACTACAGACAAGACACCGCTTATCAACCTGCAATTAGCAGGTGAGATCTTCAGGATATGAATATGTAATTTTTGTTCATTTTTTATTTACTTATTTGAGAGCGACAGACACAGGGAGAAAGACAGATAGAGGGAAAGAGAAAGAATGGGTGTGCCAGGGCTTCCAGCCACTGCAAACGAACTCCAGATGCGTGAGCCCCCTTGTGCATCTGGCTAATATGGGACCTGGGGAACTGAGCCTCGAGCCGGGGTCCTTGGCTTCACAGGCAAGCGCTTAATCACTAAGCCATCTCTCCAGCCCTGAATATGTAATTTTTAAAGTACAAGATTATAAAATCATAGAAGAGAAAATTAAAGTAACAGTAAGCTGAGTGAATTTCTCATGGCAATAGATGTAGTCAATATGAAGATGTAAGTGTATATTCAAGTTTGGTTGGTAAATTGAGCTGTAAAATGACAATCCATTGGTTGTGATAATAGATACCCATAAGCTTTAGTTTGTTTAGTTATCTTCCAGCTCATGAAGTTCATTGCTCAATAGCCAACTGTTGCTTAAATCTGAGTCATACATGTAACAGCTTCATAGGGTTAGTCAAATTAAATGATAAAACCTTTGAAGGATAAATAATATATTAATGAACTATTATTTTTCCTGCATGTTCCTGTGGAAACAGATTGTGGGCAGGGTCCTGTGGATAAACCAAGAGGTGAGTCCAAATGATCCCTGATCCTCACTCCTACTTTGTGGCATAGGAGCTCCCACTGTCCCCCTTTTCACTTTTGACCTGCTTCCCATCCTACTCAGCCCTACTTCACATACTGCCATTCAACTCAGAGGTAAACAGACAAGAAAGCTGCCAGTCATTAAAAGATATATAGAAATACCATGATGAGTACAATAACTTTTTTTTCAGAGAGGTAAAAAACATATGAGAATCATAACTATACTACTTCCAACATGTCCTTAAACACCTATTTTAAACTAAACAAAAATATCTCACCTTAAGGTATGTTGTAGCATTATAGAGGAAAAGGGCTTTGAGTGCTCTGAAGTGAAGACAAGACTTAAGGTAGAAGGGTGTGAAAATCAAGTTCTACAAGTTTCCCCTATTTCACAATGTTAAATGCAGTTGAGCAAGCTGTCATTCAAGTACCTGCTTAAAACTATTAATAGCAAGAAAATCAGAGACAACAATGTGACCATTTTTAACTAAAGTACAATTCTAGTAATATCACTATTAGAACGAAGGAAAACTATATATAATTAGGTATGATGCAGAATATTTTTTTCATTTTAATATATGAACATATAGCAAAGTAATTTAATACTCACAAAAATTAATGAGGTAAGATGCTCTAAAATAAGCAAGTGAATGTTAAAGCTACATCCAAAAATGCTTCTTGTGCTCTTTACTTTTATTGAAACCTTATACTTCAAACCCATAATGATATTGCTTTTAATGGAAACACTACCTTAAGCTTTGCATGAGTTTTTAGATCGATCTGTATTTCTACTTTGCTACATCAATCTCAACTCCACCTAATAAACATAACTGGGTTGCTGATGGGACACAATACTTACTTTATACATTCAAATTTTGTATGACCACAAATAAAAGCTTTTGGTATGGTACTAATTTGTTTTATCATCATTTTATGTAACTTGAAACTTATACTAACAGCTCATATATTCTGTTCGAATTTCCCTATCTGAAATATATTTGCTGGTCCTAAAACATACTTCATCCTTTCCTGATGTCTCTATGTGCATCCAGTGAAATTTGGATTTAAAATGGAAGAAATAAATGGAACCCAAGTATAATAAATGTGTATAGATTATGTACATTCATATCTAGAAACATTTTGCAATTGTGCACGTTTGTTGAATAAATGTGCAAACATTTACATGAAGCTCTGTGAAATAACTTCTTTCTGAAATTCTGAAATCCCTAGGTTTCAAAATGGATGATGATAGTATTCAAAGACAAAATTTCTGGCTATCACAGTACAAAATCAGGAGCTATCCATAATAGATCCCTTGCCCTTTATGGCTGGTCTCTCTTACCTTGAGGCATTCCTAATGAATATATGATATAAATCATCAATTGTTATTCTCCCTTTGACTTTTCTGAACTTTGTTGTGATATTACCCAGTATTGTATGATACTCTACTATAGGTCAAACAGAATCAGCTAATTCGGTTACCACCAAAATTTCTGTGTCTTTGAATAAGTCACAACCTGTGTAAGTTAGTTTTTGTCCTTTAATTGGTATCTGAAAAATGTAGTGATCAAAACATTTAACCTACTTTTAAAATTATCTAAATTAAGTTGGTTCAATTAAGTCAAAAATCATTTACACCAGAAACACATACGTGAAACAAGTCTAAAAATGGAGTCACATCTTTTACCAGAGTATGAGTCATGGACATGTTTTTACATCATTGAGTTCTTAATTAAGTTCATCATTGAATTTACCACATCATGGGGCATGGGGGTGTTGAATTGAGGTTAAAGACTCACTGCTCTAGTAGTCAATAAAACTTCTGTCTTCTCTCAAACAGTTCCCCTAAGACGCTTCCTGTTAGGAGACAGAGAGAGTTTAGCCTGATTAGCTTTATTTTTCTCCTTTTTTAAAATCTAAAATAAGGTACATGCAATCTAAAACTTGAAACAGCTGTGTAAACACCACCATTTGGTCAGAAAATGGTGTTTTGAAGACTACTCACAGTCATTGGCATCTCGCAATACCTCAACATGTTCTTTATCCAGTTGCCAAACAAATAAATGTGTACATTCTGCATACAAAATGGGTTTTTAAGTCTGATAAGCAAAATATGAGTTTTATCAAAGTTTAGTCTTTGAAAATCAGAGACTTCTTGTATGCATAATAGTATTTTAGAGGAAATTAATTAGGTAGGATTTCAGCTATAATGCTGGAAAAAGTATTTATAGAAACCACTTAGTCTTTTGGCCATCCCCAGTAATTTTGGCAATTTATTTATTACGACTTTGCAATTGGCTTTGCAAGCCCATTTAAATATGATGCTGTTTTTCATTCTTTCTGAATTTATCCACCTAATCTTAATTTTGTGCAACTCTTCTGCAGTCAGTCATTTAACCCTCTAACGACAGGCAAAAGATTTATATGGCCTTAAGAGAAACCAAAGTATAATCCAGCCCCTTGGGAATCTGTCATCAGCCATTGGGATTCACCTCTCTCACCATCCTAGTATCATCTGATGGGCTCCAAACATGAGTGTCTCCACATGCATACACATGCCACCTTCTGCTTCCACCCTATCCTGTTTATTTTTGGCAAACAAAGCTAATCAGAAGAATGTTGGTTAATGTAAGAGCACAGACAGATTTCAAAATTAAGGAAAGGATTCATCCTCTTTATACTTTAGGCAGTTTTAAAGATCTTTATGTGTTCATAATTCCAACCCCACTGGCTTTGTAGTATAGGGTATTATTTGTAGTGTTATCAGCCTCCACTATGGCACAAGTGGAAGGATTGAGCAGCTGCTCTTCCTTCCTGTATTAATACTCTGATGCCACATAAATTATCATCTCTGGTTAAATGATATGATACTAACTCAAGAAGCGTTTTTGATGCACTATTTTTGAAATGCCTCATATCAGAATTACTCCTCTCTCATAACTTCAAAGGGCAATAATAATATATTACTGTCACATTAAGGGGACAAAATCTATATGGAAAGAAGGTATGTAAATACAAAAACGTTTACAATAATAAGTTAAATTGAAGAGATCATTCAAATTCATACCCATTACCAGTGATACTTTTCTCAGACAACTAAAGTAGTTAACTAGTAGCAGCCATATAATTTTTAGTTCTCATTAACTCATATGTGTACTCTCATTTTGTGGGATTGGTCTGATAATATTGTCTATTTAAAAAACAAGAATTCTGTGAAGAAACTGATACAACAGTAAATCCAGAACACTGCAGTAATGCTAGTAAGCCTGTGTCACAGCCAAAAAGGAAATGAGTCCATTTAAAAGTAGTTCTTATAGCCAAATGATGGCCATTATATACCTCAGTATATTTGGGCATATATTCGAGCATATAAAGATGAAATTAATCTACAAAATGAAATCAGTACATGGACATGCTCAAACAAGAAAGGCTAAATAGAAATTGAATGGACAACTTGTCTTAGAAAAAGACAAGTTAGGATGAGTGTAGTTGTTCTCATAAAGAGAAAAAGGTTATTGTGTACATGTCTAATAAGCTTACATTTTTTTATATTAGTCATTCATTTAAAAACTGTTGACTAGTTAGACTCTTTAAACAAGTAGGGAAGATAAAATAAACAGAAATAAACCAAATGGTCTTTGGAAAAGAAGCAATTTACTAAGGTCAGAAAAGACTGGTAAAATCTGTTGGTCACATATAACAGGCCAGTGGGAAAATAATACCAAAGCTTTTGACATAATCATAAGTGCTTCATGCATGGCCCTCAGTGCCTAATAACACACATTGACTACTTAAAGATCCTTCTGTCCTATGAAATAAAACAAAAACTCTGAGCTGCATAATTCAGAAGACACAAATAAATAGATTTTCAATAAAGTCATCAGATGACTCTGACAAAGTAAAGAAAGGAAACGTCAAATGCATGGAGTTAAAACAAAACACTGTGATGAGCACGCAAACAACATCTAATATTAAAGAAGCTAAGAACATCGATTTTGGATTTTCATTTTGTTTTTAAATTCCATATTTATGAGTTATTAGAAATCACCAAGTTTTAATGGTATCTGGTTATAGGGTACAATATGATACTATTTATTCATGAGTTTATACAAAGTGTCATAACTAAATAAAGCTAATTATCTTATCCATTACCTCATATACTCCTTTGTAGTTAGAGAATGCATACCCAGGGCTGGGGAGATGGCTTAACAGTTAAGGCACTTTCCTGAGAATGCACCTCTTCACAATTTCGAAGTATACAATATGTTACTTTTTATCTATAATTACCATACTGTGCAACTTATTCCTCCTGTCTGGCTAAAAGCCAGGACCCTTTGGCCAGTCCCCCCTTTTCCTTCATGCTTGTAATCACATGGCCCTCTGTGTGTTTCAGTTATTCTAAGTTCCATACATGACTGAGAAAATGCGATGTTTGTATTTTTATGTCTGGCTAATTCCACTTATGATAATGTCCTCTGGGTTCATGCAAATTATCACCAGTGACAGAACTGTATTCTCTTTGATGAAGAAATAGTAGCCCTTTGTGTTTATATTCAGTGAATCAAGTTTGAATTGCCTTGGGAGAAATTGGGCAGGTCTACGAGCTCAACAAGGCTCTCCTGGCTTATAAACTGGGCCTATAAGTCTGACTGTTTAGAGAAGGATCATTTATTCTATCGACTCAAGTAGGAGAATGATGACTGGAGAAATGCACTATAATGGTAGCACTAAAACCTCAAAAAGATATCAAAATAACTAGTTATTATACTTGAAGGATAAGCAAATAGAACATTTATCTCAAATGGTTTCAGTATAAATGAAGTAATTTGTATATGAGTAATTAGTGATAATTTGTGAGCCCTTAGCCTTCTGCTTATGGTATGTGAATCAATCATAATATCATAATTATTATTTAATTTTGACTGAGTTTAAAATATGTATTCCACCTTAAGAAGCTAAAATATGATTTTAAATATTTTATTACATTTATGAAGGTAGTATGCTGAGGGTTAAACAAAGAAGAAATAATTATGAATATTCATGTCCATGTACAGAAGCCTGTCAGTCATCAAAGTAATTTTGACAGAAATATGATATACACATTAGCTTTTCAAACATTGGTTAGCAAAGGTCATCTCCTCCATATCAGGAGAGGCCTATGTTCTCAAAAACACTGTCCTTAAATTGTTCTAAAAATCCATGAGAGGTCAGAACAGAAATATTATCCAAGGAGGACAGAGCTCAGTAGACAAGACAGTATAGGTTTTTTATTTCCAGTGTCTTGGTAGGTCAACCATGTCTGTGGCTTCTGACCTATGAGTTACATTGCCTATGTCACAGTATCTCTTCAGATAGTATCTGGGTATATAATTTCATCACAAAGATAGAAGTTTGGAATTGAAAATATCCATTTTAAATCCCAAATTATTATTAACTTCATGTTTTGAACCTTTTTATTTGTTTTGTTTTTGTTTTTTGAGGTAGTGAATAGTGAATTCCAGGTCTAGCCCAGGCTGACCTGGAATTCACTATTGAGTCTCAGGGTGGCCTCGAACTCATGGCGATCCTCCTACCTCTGCCTCCCAAGTGCTGGGATTAAAGGCATGCGCCACCACGCCCGGCTCTGAACTTTGTTTTTTTATTAATGTTTCTAAGTCTCAAATGTTTATGCTACTACAGACAGATTTAAATTCACTTTAAAAGTCCAAAAAGATCAAATGTGTTAAAGTCAATGTTTTGCAGTAATTGATGAATGTTAGTTGTTTCCACCTCAAAAGGATAAGATAGGTCAGTCTTCTCTGGCCATGGGAGAATTGTTGCTTATTTTTCTTCCTTTAGGATTATGGCAGACCTGCCTGTCAATATGCCTTCTAGGATTCCAACTATAAGGAGGATAAATGATTTGTAGTCCCACTGTTACTGTGTGAAATTCATTACAACATTTGCACTGCAGCCCACATCCCAGTGGATGCTCCTAGTCAGCATGTAGAACAGGCTTTATCTTCAGAAATGTGGAGCTCTCTTCCTAAGAAGTCTTAACCTGTGGACCCCCATCAGCCTAGGTGAACTGCCACCATGTGACAATCTTGAACTAGCTTTCCTTCTCTCAATCATGGGTCAGATCTGCCCCCTACTCTAAGGGTTCTCCCAGATTCCACAATCTTTCTCCAAATTTTCTTTATAAATATTTCCTACAGTATGCCTAGCTAATCCTTCCTTTGCATTTGCTTCTCAAAGGATCTATACTAACACAAAGGTGTAATAGCATACATATGCAGTCAGGGTAGCCCTCACAACATTCTAAAGCCCTCCGGGTGCTGCAAGCTAATACTTCTCTGAAAGACCTTCCCTCACTCACAGGTGCAAATAGAGACAATAGTGAGTATTTTTAAAGTACCAACATTCAAAGAATACATTAAATCTGTTAAAACAATATATATACAAAAGCTAATTCTGCCATCAATGCAAACAATGAAAAATGTCAGTTTGGCTTTCAAAGATAACCTTTGGTCAAGGCCACTTGACCTATGTCTTGAAATAACCTGACTATTGATCGACAAGGCATAAACTACCACCCCTTGGGGAATACCTGTAGCCCTACTGAAGAGTGTCCCCAATGGAATGAGGGCAGAGGAGGGAAAATAGGGTACCAATACATGATGTATCCATACAAAATATCCTATTAATAATAAAGAAAACATTAAAAATGAAGAAAAAATCACAAGTAACCATGGAATGTATTGTCTAAATCTTATGCATATGTTATTAAAGCAAGGGTTCCAAAAAGCAAAGGCACCAAGTGATAAAGCCATAGTAGGGTTAAGACTACATTGCTGGGATAAGACACCAGATCAAAAGCATCTGATGGGAGGAAAGTTTTATGTCAGGCTTACAGACACCAGGGGATGCATCACCATGGCAAAGCTGGCTCACTTCATCATATATCTGAGAAGGGAGAAGAGGGAGAGAGAAAGAACACAGGCAGAGCTCAGGCTAGCTCTTAACCCACCTTAGGGTTGAACTCAAAGCCCCCCTGCAATCAAAATACCTGAGGCGATGGGGTCATTTACATACAACCTAACATACCAATAGACCAAAACTGCAAGGATTTTATGCTGAAAAGAATTCCCATCCTATCCTTACTTAAGCATGCTCTCAGAATCCTTTGTGGACTTGTGAAATGTCAACAGAATACATCTTTATTGTTTCATTATGTCTCCAATAGTGCCTTAACACTCATTTTGAATTAAATAAATATATTATTTATTATGCATATATTGTTTATTATATACATATATAATATACTTATATACTTATACTTATATACTTATATAGTGCTTTGCATATCTTCATATTGAAGGCAGATCTTTAGAAAAAATATACTGCTGCGAATTATCATTTAAAATTATTAGTCTTGTCAGTTCTTTAATTATTGTTACTGAAATACCTGGATTTATATTAATGCATGCCATTGTTCCAGAATTAAATTTGCAGAAAGAATAGAGCATATCCATAAGGTATGTACTTACATGAGCCCAAAATGTAGGAAAATATACCTCATCATCTTTTATTCAGTCCTAGGATATTTAACTTTAGGAAATTTATGATTTAGGTAGTTCTTAGAAGTTATAACTCTGGATCTTATTTAAAAACACCCAGAGATAAGTATCAGAAAGAATAATCTTTTATTTGAATTGTTAATTAAATTCCCTCAATACTGAAGGTGGTATAAAGCAATCTGCTCATGATCATACAATCCATAAGTCACAAGGCTCACTATGAAGCCAGGGAGACTGGTTTTAATCTGTGCTGCCCACAGTATACTTTGAGGACTACAAACAATAAAGTATGTAAGTCAGTACCAGCTCTAACAATAATTAGCTTCTTCTTGGACAATCAAAATGTTTCTTCTGTTCCTATTTTCCACTATAGAACAATTGATAGTAGCAAACTAACTGCTTGGAGGTCTGTGTTAAGGAGAATTCTGAATGAGTCTGTATCTAATGGGAAAGAGTACTATGGTCGACTATGGATAACTGACAAGGGGATGGTGAGTGAGGTAATGGGTTCACTGTTTAAATAGTAACTGTCCTTGAGTTAAGATGTGCCAATTTAAGCCTACATGTATTCCCTTCCTATTCTTTAAGGTGTATGAAGTAAGACCAAAGTGACTGAGCAACTGGAACTCCAGACTAAGCCATGGTATGACCCATCATTTTTTTAGATGATTGATAATGTTTCTTTATTTTTTGTTGTTGTTCATTGTTTGTTATTTATTTATACTTATTTACTTTTTAAAATTTATTTATTTTTTATTGACAACTTCCATAATTGTAGACAATATTCCATGGTAATTCCCTCCCTCCCCCATCCCCGACTTTCCCCTTTGAAACTCCACTCTACATTGTATCCCCTCCCCCTCTCAATGAGTCTCTCTTTTATTTTGATTCATGATTTTTTTCTCCTATTATGATGGTCTTGTGTAGGTAGTGTCAGCCACTGTGAGGTCATGGGTATGCAGGCCATTTGAGGTCTGGAGGAGCACGTTATAAAGAGTCCTACCCTTCCTTTGGCTCTTACATTCTTTCTACCACCGCTTCCACAATAAACCCTGAGCCTTGGAAGATGTCACAGAGATATTTCAGTGCTGAACACTTCTCTGTTTCTTCTCAGCACCATGATGCCTTCTGAGTCATCCCAAGGTCACTGCCATCTGAAAAGAAAAGCTTCTCTAACCAAAAGTGAGAGTAGGATTAATACATGGGTATGAACATTAAGAGAAGTGGTTAATAGGCAGTTTTGTGAGCTTAGTATATACATTTAGCCAGACAACAGGAGACATTACATGCTAGGGCTCATGACTACTCCTGTTGTAGGTTTGGTTTTCAGTCTCAAGGATGCATAACCTCTCATGGAGTGGGCCTCCAGTCCAATTAGAGGGCAGTTGTTTTCCCCATAACAGACATGCCACTGTTGCACCTATTGGCTCATTTGGTCTGGCTGGCCAAATTTAAGGCTTGCAGTGTCTACTGTTGGGTATCTTCACTGATGATTTCTCTCTCTCCCATAGAACTGTATGCAGCATAGCTTTTCCAGCTTTCCATCAGCTAGTCTACATGGAGGAGGTTTTCAGCTCAGTTCCAACAGGATTTCTCAGTGATCTTGCAGCCCAAGTATGTAGAGTCTTCAGCCATAGGGTCTTACCATCTATTCCTGGTGGGAAACCAAGGGCCTGATAATGTTTCTTTAAATGCAGGAGTGATATTTGAATCACATAATCTAGTTTTCATGACAACTATAGATGAATGAACTCCTGTAGAGGCAAAGTTTCTTTAATACAATTACTTAAATTAATATATAACTTTGAATACTTAAAAGCTACACAATGACATGGGAATTTTATTACTATTAAGCAATGAAAACTTTCTGCCTAAGTGGTGTCCTGTAGTACCTCTAAAATTACAGTTGTCTTGACCAGGTGAGCATGGGTAATGGCATCTGCATAATTGATATGCACATACATTATAGCTGAATAATTTTCACCAAAAAAAATCTTGAAAAAAGGAAAAGCTAAAACTGATCATCTTCACTTTCAATCAAAATTCTCAGAAAATACAATCATATTTTGAAACAATTCATTTCTAATGATTTGCTCTAGTCAAGGATACTGTATAATGAATTTCTCAGGCAACCCCATCTTTCTTGCAATCCCTCCCACCTGAGAGTGTCTCTCACCATCACCTTAATAAATCTACTTTCAGGTTTCTCATTACTTCTAAGATTAAAACAAAACAGTATCTGATCAACAAAAATAAATTCCTAACTAGACACAAAACACTTAAAATAAAGTACCACCCTACACACACATTCTCTAGACATCCATCCATTCATTCTCAAATACTTACTGAGAGCATATCTATCATAAACAAAGAGTCTAATAAACAGACATTCTCACAGAATCCAGAGTTCAGCAGAGCAGAGAAGTAGTCAAATTTCTAATGCAGAATACTAGGGTAACAGTAGAGGCACAAACATAGCATTATGATGAGCACAGATGAAACCAAGTTGAACTTTTTGCCTAGATTGGCAGAGTTAGTTAAACCTGAAGTGAAATAAGTACCTTTATGCTGAATATTAAAAGATACTTAGTGCTTTCAACTAGATCAAAACACATGGAACATCTTTTATAAAAATTAGCATATTAAGACACATGAATGAAAGATGATCAGCAGTTCATGGGCAGGCGGAGCATTATGGAAGGAAAGGCTAGGAAAGTAAGGAAGGTGGCAGTAAGCTCAAAGACATCATGGGAAGCAGTGAATTTTGATTTTATCCAAAGGGTAGTAAGATGATGCAGGAAAGAAATATTTATTATTGATATGGCATGTTTGCAACTGTACATTTAAGATGCATCTTAAGGAAAAACATCTTTTGAAACACATGATGGAGATAAGAACATAGGAGTGCAAGATTGGACAAAAATCAAGCAGTTAAATAGAAGGTTGTGATGAACACTTAAGCTTATCATTAATATTTTCATAAACTCAGGGATGTTTCTTGAACCATGATCTAGTTTTCATGGCATATGAAACCTGATGAATGTGTAAGGAATTTCTAGGTTTCTGAAATATCAAATGATACAATGAGCTCTAATCAAGCTTTCACATTCATCACACTTCTGCTTTACATAATTATATTTGTGCTTTAACATGTTCTATAAAATACCTTTATGATATTAATACAACTACTCCATTTTTTCTAGAAAAAATAGAAAATATGGAGGTATTGCTCAGTGACCCATTGCTAATAAAGTCAAAGGTTTAAACAGACTCCAATTTCAAAGCCTCAGTACTTTTAGTGAAAATCTATTCATCAAAGCCACTAAAAGCAAATATTGTGATTGTATTTGATAGATCAATGGCTATCTCTATCAAACTAGAGTTCAAAATCTATGCTTTCTCATATTATTAGACATATCATAATTCTTATAAACATCAAAGAGTTAAAAATCACTGAGCTGTGGAATATATAAAAATGTCGTTTATATTTATAAAATGATTTCATACATAATTCAAAAAAAATTTTTTTCTGCAACAACTTCTAAAAGTCCTTTATTTAGATTCCACCTTTAAATCCACAATCCATTTCAACCTATTTTCTGTTCAAACCTTTAGATGAGGTTGAATTTCATGTAACTTCCATGTAGATAACTGTAGAAATATTATTCAGTTTTCACACATGTATCTATATATGTGTGTGTCTAGTTCTTTTTTTATTTTTTTTTATTAATTGGCTTTGTATTCAGCAAATACAGGAAGTTTGGTACCATTATTAGGCTCATCTGTGCCCTATCCCCTCCTCTTGGCCCCTCCTTATTGAGGTATATGGGTCATGCATTGTGGAGTTAGCCCACAGTTAGGGGTACGATAAATGTCTCTGCATATCATGACCCAACATGTGGCTCTGACATTCTTTCCAGCCCCTTTTCCACAAAATTTCTCTGAGCCATGTTGAGTTCATTTTGGGGCTGCTTTTGTGATGAGGTGTTGAGGGCCTCTGGGTCTCTGGCTCTCTGACTTGGTAGGAGTTGATTTTTCTCTGTGTTGATCTCCTTCACCCTTGTGCTGGTACCCAGTTCACCAAGAAAACAGCACCCTTGATTATTTTGTCAATTTGTCTTAGTTTCAGCCCAGGCCCTTTGAGATATGATGGGGTGGCTCTCTACTTAGGTTCAACATCTATCTGAAAAAGAGAAGCAGATTCTCCAACGGACAGTAAGTTAGCACCAGGACAAATGAGATAACCCTTACTTTTTTTAATAGAGAATTTAATAGGTGTAGGCCCTCTTGTAGCCCATGATTGATGGTATCTTGATAATGGAGAGTGGGCTTATGTTGGGATATGGTTCTGACTTGTTTTCCAGATCCAGCTATGGGTCCCTTAGCATTGAGGGGAGCAGTTAGCCAAATCAAGAGCAGTTAGTTCCCCACCATGTTTGTGTGCCACTATTGCATTTATGTGGGCATCACAACAGGTTATTTGCTACTAAGTAGGTTAGACCATGAGTTGCTTGGACAGATGTTGGTCATTTTCCCCCAGTCACCCATGTAGCACCTTCTGGCACTAGACGAGCTGAAAGTCTGAGGACTGACTCTCTTCCAGCTCCCAGCCATGCCATTCCATTTTATGTGTCGACCACATAAGGTGTTTTCAGCAGTAGGGTCTTACCACTAACCTTTGGTGGGTCATCAAGTACTCTGACAGAAATCTGTGTTTCTTTTAGGAACCCTGTAGGTCTCTCTGATCAAAAGCTCATTGTGGATGATAGCCACATGCTGGTCAGTGCCCACTAAGAAAAGGAAGAAAAAGATAACTAAAATAAAAGAATTAGAGAAAAGAGAGAGAAGCTGTAGAAGATTAAGGTTAGTCTTCATCAGACCCTCTCTGGTGTATTGTGGTTCAGGTGTTCCCTGTAAGGGCCTGGTGAAGGTTTAGCCATTTGCTCTGCCTTTTAGGAAGTAGAATTTTATGGTACCATTGCCACCTGGGTCTAGATTTGTGTTTCCCACCCCCTTTGCCCTCACCTCCCTCCCCATCCCTCCTATTGTCTAGTCCACGAGATGCTTGCTGGGTATGTAAAGCATCTTGGATAGATTCAGGTTAGGTGCTATAGATGAGAAAGTTTTCTATTATTTACTTTGGAACGAAGATGAAGTAATGCTTTTAATGTTTTGTAGCTATTTTTACTTACATATAACTTACATGGAGTGGACTGCATATATCTTTGCTGTGCACTTCCACTTAGAACCATTGTGTAGAAGATTGGCATATCCTAACCTTCTATCTTCTTGAAGCACATTGATTAAGTCTGGGGATTTATCTTGGTGGTATAGCATTTGCCTAGCATGTTAAAGGCCTTGTAACTTTTAAAGTACCTTTAATGGTGCCCCAAAGACAAAAGCAAATGGTAGGGCATTAATTAAAATGATGATTTTTTTTCTCCCATGTAAGCAGAAAGAAAATTATTTATCTTATCTCCTTCCCTACACAGCTCCTGTTGGGGTTGAAGGGATTGCTCAGTGGTTAAGGCCAATTTCTTTCAGAGCTCCTATTGTAGAGCCTTTCACTATGCCTTCCCAGAAGAAATCCCTGGGACAAGTATGTGGAGGGAAGCATACTTACTATTTAAAGTAGAGTGAGATTAGCTATATATACATACATGCATGTATGTATTCCAGAATGTATGTGTGTACATTCCAACCATAAATAAAGATGAATATAGTACCAAAGAAGCACTCATCATTTTTAAATGCAAAAACAATGGGGGGGTGGCTGAAGAGATGGCTTAGCAGTTAAGGGATTTGCCTGCAAAGCCAAAGGACCCAGGATTCAATTCTCCAGTAGCCGTGAAGCCAGATGCACAAGGTGGCACATACAATTGGAGTTTGTTTGCAGCAGCTGGAAGCTCTGGCATGCCTATGCACTTTCCAGTTAGCTCTCTCTCTCATAACTAAATACAAGTAAAATATTTTTTAAAATCCCCCAAATCCCTTCTCTGTTCTATTCTATGCATATTTACCTGTAGACTCTATTATCATACTGGCATTATTTATCCTTTTACAAAAAGGTTTTTTACTACTTTTTAGCATAAATCTGCTATCATTGATTCTTTTGGTTTTAAGTTTTGTGTTGAATTTTAGTCTGAAAAATGTTATTTCTGTGTTTAGAATTCTAGCTTGTACTACTGAATTTTTTCACCTGAAAAGTGTAAAATACTCTTAATCCCATTCAATGAAATGACTTGGTTTCTGTTTATCCTTTTCTTCCCAGATCCCATTTTCCCAGAAAGGTGCACCTTTTCTTCAGTGTTAGGTTTTCCCACCCCACCACCCAAGCAGGCAGTGATGCAATTAAATATTTAAGAGTTCTAGATTGTCTAGGCTTATTATTTAATCCATAGATCTTTAGCCATTTTGTCGTCTACAAATTTTGTTTCATCTGCTCAGCTCAGCAAAGCTACCAAGCTATATGGTTTTTCACTCCCTATAACACATAGTGAAAATTGTCTGTGGGCAGAAAATCTATTCAATTTGAAGAGATCTGGTATTTGACACTCATTCCCTCAGGACCAGGCTACAGTGTGAGAAATGCTACAACCTCTGATTCCCCCTTTGCATAGAAACAGCTACCCTCCATGCTTCTCAAAATTCATTTATATATATAGAATAGTCTCTCTAGCCCAGGCTGTCCTGGAACTCACAATTAGTCTCAGGCTGGATGTGAACTCAGAGACCGCCCCCCACCTTGGCCTTCTGGGTTCTAGGATTAAAGGCATCCACCACCACACCCTGTGATTCTTCCATAGTTTTGCTTATCTTCTTCAGTGCTCAATATTATTTCAATTTACTGTACCAGATGTAATTAACCACTCTTTAGCTATTCTAGTTCTAGCTGCTGGACTAAAGCTTCCACAGATACTTGTATAGGCATCTTTATATTCAGATAATATTTCTGTTGGGTACTTACCCATAAGTAGAATTGTTACATTATAGAATAGTTCCTTAATCTCTTAAACTACCCAGCAGTACTCCAATATAATAATACCATTGCCTACCAATAACATATGAGCAGCCCAGTTTCCTCAAGTCCTCATCAAAGTTTGGTATTTTTAAATTTATTTATGAGAGTGAGAGAACAAGAGGGAGGGAAAGAGAGAGAGAGAGGAAGAGAGAATGGGGATTGCCAGGGCCTCTTGCCACTACAAATGAGCTGCAGATATATGTACTACTTTGTATGTCTAGCATTACATGTACACTGGGGAGTGAATCTAGGCAGGCAGCTTAGCAAGCAAGTGCCTTTAACCACTGAGCAATCTCCCAGCCTAACATGCTGTATTTTCCATTTTGTTAATTTATTCATTTTTAAATTTATTTTATTTATTTATTTATGTATGTATGTATTATTTTGGTTCTTCAAAGCAGGTTCTTACTCTGGTCCAGGCTGACCTGGAATTAACTATGTAGTCTCAGGGTGGCCTCAAACAGTGATCTTCCTACCTCTGCCTCCCAAGTGTGGGGAGTAAAGTCATGCACCACCACTCCCGGCTTAAAGTTTGTTAATTTTACTCACCTTAGCTAATTTAAAATGATATTGCATTGTGATTTTATTTTGCCCATTCCTGGTGCCTATGAATGATAACTGACCAATCAAACATATGCTATGGTGATGTGCCTGCTTAAGTCTTTTTGAATTTTCTAAGTATATTGAAGTATTTTAATTATATGTTGGACATTATAGGCAATATCAATCAACTCCTTTAAACATTGCTGAGATTGCTGTTTGGGTCATTAAATTACTGGGAGCTTTTTTTCATGACTGCTTTGGTTTGATTCTTTAAAACTAACACGCTTGGATAGGGCCTTTGTCCTAGGATGCAATCCATGCTGCCAAGTGTTTTCTTCACATCAAAGTGTGGCATTGCTAAGTGTCTCAAGTGGAATATCTGAGGAAGCCTTGTCCGGTGTCTGTGCCACAGCTACTGCGAACTCAGCCTCTAGTGCCTCCAGTCTACTGTCACACTACCAGCAGCTATTCCTCAGTTAAGACTCTCAGAGCCATAATGTTAATGTTTGGATCTGAAAGCCTCCATGAGGCTCATCCTTAGGTCACCAATATTCAGAGTTGAGGCCACTGAGAGGTGATTGGATCATAAGGGCTCTAACCACATCCATCGATTAATTGATGGGTTCACAGCTATTGCAGTCAAGTTCGTATTGCTGGTTGAAATCACCCAACCACGAGCTTGTGGGGAAAAGGTTGATTTTGGCTAACAGGCTCAAGGAGAAGCTCCACGATGGCAGGGGGAAATGATGGCATGAGAAGAGGGTGGACATCACCCCCTGGTCAACATAAGGTGGACAATAGCAATAGGGGAGTGTGCCAAACACTAGCTTGGGGAAACTGGCTATAACACCCATAATCCCGTTACCAACAATACACTCCTTTCAGGAGGCGTTAATTGCCAAATCTCCATCAGCTGGGAACCTAGCATTCAGAACACCTAAGTTTATGGGGGACACCTGAATCAAACCACCACAATAGCTTAAAGGGCTTATTCAAAGGCCAGGACTAGTTGAGGGAAGTAGGTCACCAAGATGTGACTTTGAAAGGTATATTCTTGTCCCATTTCTCTCCACTTCTCTCTTCTCTACTCCTCAGCTGCCATGAGGTAACCATGTCCTGGACCAAACCTCAGACCAGCTGAATTTGGACTGACATCATGAGCCAAAATGAGCTTTTACTCCTATAAAAGTTGATTCTTCTTAGGCATTTCTTCATGTAAATGTTAAGCAAACACACATACACACACACACACGCACGCACACACACACACACACACACACACACACACACATCCTGTACTTGTATCAGGACCACCGACTTTGGCTAAGAGCTTTCAGGATGACCCTCAGACATTCCTGTATGCATACCCTCCTTTCCAGTATCCTGTCTTGCCTATATTATCCAGTGTGGTGACCTTGAGAACAAATATTTGCCTCCATATCTCAACAAATCTGTAGTGCTTTGCTTCATCCATTTTTTTTTGTACATGCCTGTGTGTACTATGTGTGGTATGTTATGTGTTGTGTGTAGTGTGTACACAGCAACCTGCAGATGTGGTTTTCTGTGTGTGGACACAGGCCAGAGGAGAATGTTTTATGTCCCCCTACATTGTTCATATGCATGTTTACTTGACACAGAGTCTCTCACTGATTCTGTAGCTTGCTGTTTTCATGAGCCCCATAGATCTTTTCTCTTCAGTATTGCAGGCATGCATATGGACATGCCCAGCTGCTTACATGGGTGATGACAAATTGAACTAAGGTGGTCTCAGGCCCTATTTGTCCCTCATGCTTGCAAGGGAAGTGCTATCAACCACTGAGCTATTGGTTCTTTTTTCATCTGTTAATGGTAGAGTAGTCAGGAGTGTGCCATTTACTTACTTGTTTATTCGTGAGAGCAAGAGGGAGAGAGAAATGGAATGGACATGCCGGGGCCTCTTACAACTGCAAAATTTCCAGACACATGCACCATTTTGTGCATCTGGCTTTGCATGGGTACTTGGAAATCAAACCCAGGCTAACAGATTGCTCAAGCAAGTTACTTTAACCACTGAGCCCTCTTCCACCCCAGAAGCTTTTCAAATCACATCATGCATTGACTTTATCTCACAGAGCTGAAAATGGTGGCTCATATATTCTTCTGGACTTATTGTTATTTGCAGGAAGGAAAATCTAGTCCAAGTTGCTCCACTGGACAAAACAAAAGTCTTCACTTTCATGTAGCCCTAGCAGTGTGTCAAGCAGTCCTGTCCTCCTGCCACCTAGCCCAACAGGCTTACCTTTTCCTGGTTTCTTATAATAATTGGGATAACTTCTATTTCTCTTCCTGTCATTTAGAGATATCTCTGAAAAGAGATATTTGTTAGAATTTGCCTCCAAAATCTTAGATCCAAGACAAAACAGAAAATAAAATTGCAAACTATAATAACTAAGTCTTTAAATTATATACAAACAGTAGTCTTTAGCTAACACAGAAAAATTAAGACGATTAAAACTAGGTATAAAAGTATCCATTTAATTCCTAGAGTTTCAAAATGCATGAACATAGTGATAAAATTATCTCAATCAGGTAAAAAATCATATATGTCAAGCCCATTCTCCAATATCAAGCTACCATCAATCATGGGGTACAAGAGGGCCTACACCTATCAAACTCTCTATCAAAAAATTAAGTATTATCTCAATTTTCTGGGTACTAACTTACTATCTGTTGGAGAATCTGCTTCTCTTTTTCAGATAGATGCAGATCCTAAGGAGAGAGCTGCCCCAACATACCTCAAAAGGGGCCCGACTGAAACTAAGGACAATTGGCAAAACAAGCAAGGGTGATGTTTTCCTGTGAACTGGATACCAGCACAAAGGGGAAAGAGACCAACACAGAAAAATCAATTCCTACCAAATCAGAGAGCCAGAGCCTCAGAGGCCCCCAACACCTCAGCACTGAAGCAGACCAAGAATGAACCCAACATGGCTCAGGGAAATTTTGTGGAAGAGGGGGCGGAAAGAATGTCAGAGTCACATGTTGGGTCATGATATGCAGAGACATTTATCGTACCAATAACTGTGGGCTAACTCCACAATGCACGACCCATTTACATCAACAAGGAGGGTCCAATGGGAGGGGGTAGATCATGGATGAGCCTAAACAATGGTAACAACCTGCCTGTATTTGCTGAAAAGAAAACTAATAAATTAAATTTAAAAAAATCATATATGTCAATTGAAAACAGTGACAATATATATATATATATACATATATATATATATACACATACATATATATATATATATCTGACATAAAATTGCTATATAACAAGATATCTGAAAAATGTTTGAGGAACTGCAAATGATATTAAAATTTTATATTTAGCAGATACCAATTTAGTTCCTAAAATGCACATTACAATCTAGAACATAAACATATAATCATTAATAAATTCAAAGCATAAGTAATGTGATCCGTTCAAAAATAGTATGGGTGAGGGAGGCCAAATGAAAGCAACATAAAACATCTGTTCTCTTTATAAATATTATTTTATTCACAGATTCCTTAAAGCTATAGCATGTCATTATAATTCAACTTGCTTAACAGATACTGATTTTGTAAATATAAGAATTAGAGAACCTTATAAAAAATACTAACACACAACCATATCGAATAAAATGCATTTTTATATTTCACCTAATTTTCTGTATATACCTGTACAATCTCAAATATATGTGTATATTTAAACTTTCATCTTCTAGTGGTCTCCCTGGGATTCTTAGAAACCGGAATACAAGGCATTGCTGAGGAGGGTAACTACAAGTAGAATTTTGAAGTTAACAGTGTGTGGTGGTTTGATTCAGGTGTCCCCCATAAACTTAGGTGTTCTGAATGCTAGGTTCCCAGCTGATGGAGATTTGGGAATTAATGCCTCCTGGAGGGAGTGTATTGTTGGGGGCGGGCTTATGGGCTTTATAGCCAGTTTCCCCATGCCAGTGTTTGACACACCCTCCTGTTGCTGTAGTCCACCTTATGTTGGCCAGGGGGTGATGTCCACCCTCTGCTCATGCCATCGTTTTCCCCTGCCATCGTGGGGCTTCCCCTCAAGCCTGTAAGCCAAAATAAATCTCTTTTTCCCAGAAGCTGCTCTTGGTTGGGTGATTTCTAACAGCAATGAGAACCGGACTGCAACACAGTGACTTGTAAAAGATAATCTTACCTTTCTACATCAAAGTTTCCTTTTATCCTAGAAATGCCATTTTTTTCTTTCAAAATCATTTTTGTTACTGGGAACATTCTTATAAAGTAATTAAAAGTCCTCAAGAAGACTGCTTACAGACTGAAAGAATCATTTGCAGATGGACATTGTAGTATGGTATAATATTAGTCACACACATTCTATTGACATTTTAATCGTAGGATCTATGAATTATCAGAAAAATAACCAGTAATTTCCTTGAATAAATTTGTTTTGCACAGTCTCCAACTAAGTATTTTCTTAATAAATTCACCCACTCATTCTTGGCCTCTCGTCATGCCACAGCAATGCATTCGCCACTCTAACTCCAGTTCTCTGGCCGATTCAGTGCTCCTATTTTGTTCCATGGCATTTCTTTGCTCTGGTCGCTTCAGCCTCATTCTCCTGCCTTGAGATCTTCACATTGCTCTAATCTTCACAATTAGAAGGTCTCAATTGTCAGTCTTTTCTTAGATCTCTTTCTTTTCTAATACAATCACACCTGTAGAGATCTTTTCCAATGTCATGGCTTTAAATGTCACCACTAAGCTGGAGATATCATAGACCTACACTTTCTAAATGTCTATTTACCTCCAACTGAATCAGTCTAATGCCTTTCAAAACTAATACATAAAAATGAGCTCTTGTTCTTTTAGAATCTGCTTTGCCCTCTTGCTGTCTTACTTTATTAATAGCAGCTGTATTGTTCTAGATATTTGTGGCAATAATCTTACAATTACTTTTGTCTCTGTTTTGTCTGCTGTGTAGCACTTAGTTGGTCAAGTATAATTGCCTGCACTTCCAAATCTATCCACAATTCTCCTACTTCTCACCACTTTTTTTTTTTGTATTTGATTTTGTTCACATAACATATTTATTTTGTGATTCAGTAAAATATGTATAGCAACACAATACTATTGCTTTCTCTTGCTGTATACTATTTGATTGCATAGTACACATTGGGATCCAGCTCACTTGGTGATTATTAATAGAGTTTCCTACATGGGGACATTTGTACATAGGTATTTTTGGATATATGTCTTTATTCCTTTGTGTCTAACTAATAGCACCCACAGTCAATCTATGGTTTTAACTTGCATCTTCCCTAATGACAAAGAAAGTTGGGCATCTGTTCAGAGCTCCCCCTTTTGCCAGCAGTCTATCTTCTTTGCTGAAGCACTACCAGTTTTGTCCAAATACCTTCCCATCTTACCTAAATTGTTGCCTGGTCCTCCTGCTTACTTCTCCCCACTGTTTTCTCTCTGCAATTATCTCAACAAAGAAGCTACAATAATCCTAGTAAAATCCAAGTCAGAGTATGTAAGTGTTCTGATCAAAACTATCCAGTAGCTTCCAATTTCACTTCAAATTAGGGACACATTCTTTATGGACAAAAGCTCTCACACAGTTCACCTTCCAGTAATTTTCAAAATTATTTTGTACTGGTTAATGTAACTCCATGTTCTCTGGAGCATACCAATCACACCTTCTTCCTGAACACTCTGGGCTCTGCTGAGAATTATACATCATGTGTCCTTTTTCCGGTGTCACAAGACCTCATCCTTTACCTCTTCTCACCTTTCTAATCATGAATTTCCTGGCCACCCCATTTAAAATTTCAGAAATATTGTACCTCACTGAATCTCTTTAGTGCACTTATAGCTATTACTGAAAGTTTAGCTCCCAAAATTTTGTCTGTGTTATCAACGACTGTTCAATACCTAGAAAAACTCCTAATTTGGCCTTCAATAAGCATTTCTGAGTAGATGAACATTATTTATGAGAAAATAAGTAATATGTCTAAATTAATGACTAGTCTAACATCATAAACAAAGCAGGTTAATATAAGCAAAAGTCTTCTGTAAAATTTTTAATCTTGAAGAAGAAAAGAAGACTGTGAGTGCACTAGAGTAATTAGGAAAATGATTTAAAATATAGAAAATATTGAAAAAAGTATGCAATGTTCCTACTTATTGGATAATATCTATAAAAGTTTACAGCACTGGAAAAAATGCACTAAAATCTCACATTTATAAAATAATTGAAAGCTTAAAGATATTTGCCAATATTTTTTACAATATTAACTTTCATTTTATACTTTCTTATTAAGTAGAAAGTTGTATATATGCATCATGCTAGTACTAGCATTTCCTTCCTCTCCGCCCCACTCTGTTGAGGGCAGTGGAATTGCTGGCATTCCCCCTGGGTTTGTGGGTTATGTCATGTGAGTGCAGCAGTCATTGTAAGGAGGGGGGGGTGTCGGTGACTCTGGACATTCCCTTCCACCCTGTGACTCTTACAATCCTTCTGATTCTTCTTCCACAAAATTCCCTGAACTGTGGTGGGTGGGTGTTTGTTTAAATATTTTATTTATTTATGTGTTTGTTTAATTATGAGAGAGACAAAGAGGGAGAGGAAGACAGAGGAACAGAGAGAATGGATGACCTAGGGCCTCCAGCCTCTGCAAGTGAACTTCAGGTGCAAGCGCCACCTTGTGCATCTGGCTCATGTGGGTATAGGAGAGTTAAACCTGGGTCCTTAGGCTTCTCAGGCAAGTGTCTTAACCACTAAACCATCTCCCCATCCCTGGGTGTGCTTTAAGTTTACTCTAGTGTTATGTTCACAACAGGTTATGGATTTCTGCTTTGGTATGCCTTGAGTATGGTCTGTGTCTGTCTCCATGACCCTGGTAGTGGTTGACAGGCACTATTGAAGCAGCACCTTGTTCATCTCACCAATTCCTCTTTGGTTTTCACCTGTACCCTGACTGATGTGCAAGGGGAGGTTTATTTCCTTGTTCTAAGTGCCTTATGAAAAAGAAAAACAGATTCTCCAAAGGAAACTGGGGTCAGCATAGGTTCAATGGGATAAGCATTATTAAGAGAGAATTTGGTAGCTGTATCCTCTCTTTAGTCTAAATTCTAGTGTTAGCTTCTTGTTGGAGTCCATGATTTTCATCTCCATAGAATTTTGACTTGGTTCCCGGGGCCAGCTATGGTGTACTTTCCACTGAGCAGATCTCGTAGCCAATCAGAGAGCCATTTGTTACCCACCCAGGCTGGGTGTGACTATTGCACAGGCGTGTCCATATTGTTAAGCTGGTTGCTTTTGTACAACACTGGACCCTGTTTGCACACGAGGTTTCTGGCCATTTCCCCCCAGCAGCTCATGTAGCACTTTCCAGCACTACATGGGCTAATCATCTGAGAAATGGCTTCCGTCCAGATTCCAGCTGGATCACTCCATGATCTGTGTGGGCAGCATTTCATGCCTCCAGCAACAGGGTCTTACCTTTTACTTCAGGCAGTTACAGTGTTTCCTTTTTTAAAAACTTTTTATTTTATTTGTTGAGAGAGAGAGGCAGATAGAGAGAGAGAATGTGCACGCCAGAGCCTACAGCCACTGCAAACAAACTCCAGACACATGTGCCACCTTGTGCATCTGGCTTAAGTGGGTCCTGAGAAATCAAGCCCCTGTACTTTGGTTTAGTAGACATGTGTCTCAACCACTAAGCTATCTCTCTGGCACACAGTTACAGTATTTTCTATTTCAGAACAATCCAAATAAAATACATTAAATACCCTTCATAAGACTGCCAAAATCAATAGTTAAGGTTCACATATTTCATATATATTATTATGAAAAAATTTAATGGTCTAGTTTGAAAACAAACAAGTTCAGAAACATAAGAATTTAGAAACAGAAACATAACACCCACAGAGAAACAAAACACAGTGCAAAAAATTAAAAAGCCAGTGACAGAAAAATTGTTATTTCAGATACTTTTCACTCAGATCACCAATCCCACACTTAAATGTCTCTATGATACTTGGTGTGTTACTCATGGTATATTCCATTTTAATAATTTAGTTCTGAGAAGAGCTCTCAATTTAGTCTAATAACATAAATGCCATTGGCATCGGAAATTAATATACATCATCTTAAGTACTTTAATACATTAATTGTCATTTTCAACTGAGGCATATCCTGATTAAATACTGATGTTGTGATAATGCAAGGAAGAAGATGTACATTCCTGACAGTCTTTTTTTTTTCATTTTTTCCACTATTTACTTATTTATTTATTTTATATATAACTGGTTATATTCTTTTATCCCCTTTTCCCTGTTCCATTGACCCTGGGGGCCTTCCTCAGTGGGGCTATAGTATTCACTGTGGGGTCATGAAGGCCTCAGTAAGTCCCTGTGGGGTAGTGAGGGGACCATGTCTCATGATATTTCTGCCCCCTCTTTCACAATGTTCCCTGAGCCATGCCAGGCCTGTTAGCAGTGTGATTTAGTGTTGTGTTCTCTGTAGACTCTGGATTTATGTTTTGAAGAGTTTGGATTGATCATCATTTTTGTCACCATCATCTTGGAACTGGTTGACAGGCTAGCAATAAGAGCATACTCATGTCACCACTTCCTCTGCACTTTATCCTGGGCCTTTGCAGATATGGTAGAGGTGGCATGACTTGTGGTGGGCAGTTGGCTATCTTCTTGTATTATTGATGGATATTGATTCTCCTCCATTTTTTCTCTTCCATGTATGAGATAAAGAAGATTCTTCAACCAAGAGTGTAAGCATCTTGGGTTAAATGCAGTTATTTTTGAGCCCACTTTTCTTCTCCAGAAAGCAATGGGGGCTTCTCTCTGAAGTCTGGGTTTCTTACTTGGTTTCCAGTACCATATATGAGCTATTTACCACTGAACAGACCTCATGTCCAATCAGAGAATGGTTGATTACCCACAGAGGCTGTGTGCCACCACTGCACAAGTGTATATTTCTTATCCTTCTGGCTGATTTCAGAATCAGCAGAGTCCCCTGCTTATCCATATTGTCCTCCAGTGGATCCCAGAGAGCCTTCCAGCACTATGAGGTCTAGCCAAGAGGGAGCTAGTTTCCCTTTTGGTTTTAGCATGATATTCTTATGTCTTGTGATTGCAGCCTGAAGTGTTTGCAGCAATCTGGTCCACCTTTTAGCTTTGGTATGTGATAAAGTGTTTTGTCAATGGAATACATGGTTTTGGAGACCTCACAGGTCTCCTTGACCAACAGCTTACTGTAAGGGGAAACACAGTTCTGGGCCTGGGATTTACCATCCAAAGTCCATGGTTTTTAAGGTAAAACTTTTGACACCTTATGTCCAGACTGCACCCCCTCACTCCCTTTTTAATAGTGGCTACATCTTGTAGCCATATTGAGGGTTTGTATGGAACTGATTCATGTTGTCTTAACTTTTGTGTTATTCTCTCCCCACCCTCACTACTCCGCTAACATGTCAAGTAACTCCTCCTTTCCTCTCTCCCTACTTCTCTCTCCTGATCTCATTTTAGTTTTATGCCTATATTCCTGGTGCTTACTACCTTTTGCACTGATCTCCAAATGATCCCAGTTAGGACCGGTAGATGAGAGACTACATGTGCCATTTGTCTTTTTATATCTGTGTGACCTCACTTAGAATACTTTTCTCAACTCCATCCATTTCCCTGAAAACTTCATTATTTCATTTTTTCCTTACCACTGAATTGAATTCCATTGTGTATATGTACTACATCTTCATTATCCATTCATCAGATGATAGGGATCTGGGCTAATTCCAGTTCCTAGCTATTGTGACTAGAGCAGCAACAAACATGGCTGAGAAAGTATCTCTGTAGTAAAGAGTCTTTAGGCTATATACCCAGGAGTTCTATAGGTGGATCAAATGGTAGATCTATTTTCATCATTTCTTCAGGAGTCTCAATACTGATTTCCATAGTGTTTGCACAAGTTTACACTGCCATCAGCAGTGGGTAAGGGTTCCTCTTTCCCCACAGTCTCACCAGCATTTGTTACCTGACAGTCTTTAATACCTAAAATCAGATAACTAAATATAAAGAGGTTTGAGTTTGGCAGATTTCCAAGGAATAAATAACTGAAATGCTAGTTAAAGATTTGTAAATATGGTGGTATCTGCTGCCTTCAGTATTTATAAGTTCTGATATTTCTGCTTCCAACAAGAATAATTTATAGAGAACCATAAAAGCTCCTGTTTTTCAGTTCCAGGTAGATGGCTCAGTAGTTATAAATGCTAGCTGCACAAACATGGCCAAAGTAGTTCATATCACCAGCACTCACAAAAAGTGAACCTACAAGCCCATGAGCTGTGACTAATAAGAGAAACCCTGTCTCATACAAGCTAGAAGTTCACCTTCACACATTCATACACATAAACAAAAATAATAAAAATAAAAGTCCCTGTCCTGCTAAATTTATTGAGTTTGAACATGGCTGGATCATATAAGAGGTTAGAACAGTCCTTCACCACAGTAGCACTTTTTCAACCTGACTTTTCCAGGTAGTACATACCTAAATCAGCCTAGTCATTATTGCAAATAATAATAATAATAATAATAAAAGAAAAAGAAAGAAAGAAAGAAAGAAAGAAAGAAAGAAAGAAAGAAAGAAAGAAAGAAAAGAAAGTGGAAGAGGAGCAACAAAAGAAAAAGCAGGAAAGAATGTATTTGTACATATGCTCTTATACTTACTATGTGTCACACATTTTACATGGAACCTAGAATTTTTAGCCCTTATACTTAATGAATATAATGTAAGAAAAAAAGTATGAACAATTGTGACACAAGGAGTTACCTTGACATCAGGCAGCAAAATATACTACCAAATTGAGAAGGGACACTAAACCCAGACCAAAAATCATGAGGACCTATATTAATTAATACTAACAATAGTTAATTCAGATACAGAACATGGACAAAATCAGCAGAATGTAAGGGTAAGAGAGAAAGGATTTTAAGAGGATAAATGGTGGCATCATGTCCTCCTCACCCAGCATGTAAACTTGCACTAATGTTTTGCTTCTCCTCTCTTTCCACACTTTTCTCACTAGTGAATTGTGCTTGTTTATTCTTCAAATTTTTCTGCATTGTATGGCCCAGTGTTTATTAGATGCAGCTTGCATGACCACACAAGGTCTCTGAAGTGTCCATTTAAAATCTATATATGTCTCCTTTTGTTTACCTTAGAAATAATAAAAACACAAATTATATACATTTATCTATAGATAGATAGATAGATAGATGTGTGTTTGTGTGTGTGTGTCTGCATGTGTCTATATATGAAGAACTTTTACAGGTTTTAATATACAGATGAAATTTGTGAAAAAAAGGTTTCCAAATGAATTGGTTGCATTCTACCTATTCAGCTTTATTACTCTTTTTATTCTTTTTATTTTTTTATTTACTGCTTAACCTTCTAACACAATCTTTCACTGGTATTTGGTTATACTCTAACCACAATATCCACAACATACACATACTTGCTACTTAGATTTTATGAGATTGTATCTACACATATGTCAGTAGACATAAAAACACACATATTTATGCATTCTGTTCCCTTTTATCTTATCATAATTCCATGTATCTTCAAGTTTCATCTTAGCTTTCAATATTTCCAAGTTGATTTTGGCAAATTTTCCATTTTAAAGGTCAATTCATCTTTCATCCTAGAATATTTAGTCTTCTTATCCAAAATTTGCTTTTTTATTTATTCAGAACTATTTACTGAAAGCCTAGACTGCAAAAGCCAACCTTTTATGTGCTGAAGGTACCAAAATCAATAAGGTAACAGTTTTATCTGTCATAAAGTTATCATTCTAACTTAAAACCAATAACTTAAAATAATGACAATATATTACTGGCACCTGGCATATTCTGAAACAATGTTATTTACATATGATTATTTTGTATACATTATAGATGTCTATATTTAGGGATCATGTCACTTATTTTGTACTCACTATGATGCCTATTCCATAGGCAGTGTTCATAAAAGGTAGGTGAGTTCAAAAGGGAAAAAAGTATACATGGGACCAAATTTAAGATGAAATGATTTTCTCTTTATTCCCTTGTCTTTGTACTTAAAGAAAGTTTAACACTATGAAAGGTAGCATTTGATTCTAGAATTCAAAACATCATTTCTCAAAGATCTCTATTTAAACTTAAAAATAAATGACTTTAAAGGTTAATATGAACAATATATGGGCATTCGTCTCTGGAGAACATAGTCTTTCAGAGGTTTTCCAGCACTTTATTAATGTGTCTCCTCTGGAAGTTGCCTCTGATCCTTTTTTTTTCCCCCCTCTGGAATCTTGCCAAAATCTTTTCCAATGCATTCTCCTTTGAAGTAGGCTTATCTTTAAAATATCGCAAACTAACTGAACACACCAAATAATTTGTATAATGGAAAGAACATCTTTAACTAACTAGTCGTGACCTGAATGCCTGCAATACTGCTGTTAAATAACCTAGCTGTTTTAGGAAATATAACCTGTAATTGACAGAAACAAGGCCTATTGCATGAGTTACAGGTATGAAGAAGTGTTAGGTAATCTCAACCAATATTGTAGCTCATCAATCAAATAAAGCTGGACTTCAAGCATTGTTGTGAATTTGGTTTTCTCTGGCTTAGACCCTGATATTTCCCAGCTACCTTGCTCTAAGTCTTTGTTTAAACAAACAGTGTAATATTCATGGCCTTGGGCAAAAACTTCAAAATAAAAATATTTTTTCCAGCATATTATCATGTCAATATTATGATGCCGTTGCAATTGTACAATGATAGTTTTGGGGTGTGGAAACCTACACAGATAATCAGAACTGATTCCTATGCACACATTCTCCTTCAAAAGAGTAAGTAAATGTTGAAAGCAAAGGAAATAACATGGTATCATTTTAGAAATATCACACACATAATAATTTGTTTTCTGAATAATTATTTTAGTGTGTCAATTATGTAAGCCATGATAAATTTAAAACATATTTATTTCTAGAAAGAATAACACTGCTGTTCCTCACATTCACATTATACTTTAAAGGGACATTTCTCCTCCCCTACTCCCAACATGAGTAGATTCACAGGATTGTCTCCTAGTCTGCCAATCTCTCATATCTTTAGCACTCTTGAGAGCCTAATTATTCTTTCTTTTGTCTTGAAGAAGACTACTTATGAAGGCAACAGGCATATAATTTACTGATCTTGACCCCCATATAACTTTACATTTTCCCCATAGACAGCAACATTTTTCCATACTAGTTATGGTTCTCCCCTCTGTTGTTTATACAGATTTCTTAATTAGTATTCTAAACCCATGTGCTATGGTATTTTATAAGACTGAAATATAAGAGAACACAAGTAAGATAAGATAGGAATCAGAGCAGAGGAAAGTGTTGAAAGAATATACAATATAAATCATAAATTCAAGATTATCCTTAAGGCAGAGATCTTAGATTGTTTTCATAATGTAGACTGACCTGTTAGCATTTTTAATCCCCACATCTAAGTCAAACAAAAATTACATAAACTCCCTCAAGTTCTCAGCTATGCATCCAGTATTAACTATTGCATTAATAACCCAACAAGGAAGTATCACCTCATCTGGAAATACTGAAAGCATGTTCCTGTCTTGTGTTAGAAAGAAAACAGTGCTGAATGGAAAAGCCAGACTTTCTTGGTTACTAGGAAGACTGGTGAGGCAGAAGATTAGAATCTCAACCCTTCTACTGATTCTAGGGATTAGTGTTATAGTTGAATTGTCCCCTTAAAAAGATATGTTCAAGTCCTGGCTTCCAGTACTCCAGAATATAGCCTTGTTTGAAAAGTGTCTAGAGATGTGATGAAGTCAAAATAAGAGCATTAGGATGGCCTCTAATCCAATACAAGTGGTATCCTTTTACAAAATTTGAACACATATACAGAATTAAAAATGTGAACAGAGAGACAGAGGAAAAAGATGTAAGCAAATGTAGAGAAGATGGTCATGTGACTGGAGAATGTCTACAGTAGTCAGCAAACACAATAAGTCAAGAGAAATAGGAAACACTTTACCCTAAAGCCATTATAAAGAACATGGTTCTGCCAATATTTTGATTTCAGAGTTTAATCTCTAGACCTGTGACACAATGAATAGTTGGTTGTTTCAATCCACTCAGAAGTTGGTACATTGTTACAGTAGCCTCAATTACTACAGTTGAGGATGGGAATTCTTATGTTAGGAGAAAGTTTACAGTACCTAAAAGAAGACCATGCAGCAAGATGCATAAAATAACATGAAGAAGCACAGTCTAAAAGTAGCTGAGCTTTCTTGGAACACTGTTTTTGATTGACAAGTATTAACACATTTTCTTTAAAATAAATTTCCTACTTATTACTAACGTGTGATAATGTGCAGCAAATAGAACAGATACCTTCTCTTTTACAAAAGCTATTAAATTAGATTGCCACACATTTTTCTCTAGGACAGTTCAAAACAACTGATGATCTTCATCTGATATCTTACACTGCATACAAACACATGATTCAGCATAAGCATTTTAAATGCAAATATGATAATTTTCATTTAATGCACAGGAAAAAATAACTTTGGAAGCAATAACATTATCAAATTCCAGGCATTGAAAGTATGAACATCAGGGGTAGAGATAAAAACCAGCAATGCTTTAGAAACTCCTATATGCATATATCAAAAAGTTTTATTTCCTATTTAAACATTAAAATTCAATGATTTGAGGAGAACTGCTAAAATAATGAGTGAAAAATAATCTATCAATATCTCTGACTTTACTTGTTTTACTAAATACTAAGTTCGAGCATTTTATAATTGCTTGGAGTAGTGAGTTCATTATTTTCACCTGAGAATAAATCCATTATTGATTTTCTTGGTTATAATACAGTAGTGGAAACATCCACTGATAACCTCCACCTCATGCCACTTGGATTCATAACTCTCACCCGGTATTCAGTACTGGCATCTGCAGTGTTCTGTGTAATTGCCATATTTTTTTTTAAAAAAATAGCTTAACAGATGATTGTGTGCATAAGAGAATGCCAACAATATGTAATGCCTACAAAGTATCTACCAAGAGATCTGTGTTGGAGGCCCAAACTTGCCACAGGTGCATAGGTGATCTCTTTCTATGTGGCTGTAAATTGGCATCTGAACACAAGTGTGGACCAGATGGTAATCACCTACAACCTCAGCCAGGCTATCAGTGACTCCTGCCACACAGCTTAAGAGGCAGGCTGGGTGGCAGGATAAATGCTGCTATACAACATGAAACAGGTTCTTCCACTGAAGGACATCTTGGTACTTAATGAGCACTATAATCTTCAAAACGATGGGGAGTGATAATGCATAGCACTTCTGAACTCATGCAACCCTTTTGGATAGAACATCTCATTGAGAACATGCTGATCAGAACCTATTTTGATTAGCTCTGGTGGAGCAGATCTAGGACCAGTTGCTACAAAGCCAGTCCCTGTGACTTTGGACAGAGTTTAGCTCCTGGGGCCTTGCTTTATAGTCACCACAAGAAGCAATTTGGACTTCAGAAGAGAAATTTACTTTACATTAAAATAGCCCTTAATAGGTTTGTTTTTTTTTTTTTTGGCAAGCCATTTGAACCCGATTATTTTCTTTTTAATACCAAGACATTATCTCTACTTTACAAACAAGCAAATGGTCCAGAGATCAAACATTTGCTCAGGGAACAAGATGTGAATAACAGAGTTAAAAGGCTTCAATTTTGTCCATGCTAACATTCCCATCCCAATTTCAAAATTCTAAGATTTAGAATTATTTCCTTGAAAGAGAGAGCATTGAATAACAGATTACAAAACAGATCACTCAATTATGCTGTGTTGCAAGTTGGTTTGAATCAGCATGGAGTCAAAATCAACTAACATTTTCTAAGAAAGGAAGTTTTCTTTCCTTCTATTTTAAGAACTTAGAGTAGCTAAAGCAAGGAATGTTTTGAAATTATAATTTCATAGTTACCTTATAGTAGCTTATAATAAAATATTGACTACTCTATGCAGTCTTACAAGTTCATGAAGAATACATAACTCTTCCCTGAAAATTTTATGTCAGTAATTTTAAGGAAAGTTTTATATCATAAACCTTGACTATAACTATGCGACTGGCAATAATGAAGATAGCTAACATTTATCTGGGATTTATTATGTGGCATGCACTAAAGAGAGAGAGAGAGTGATGCAAGCATATATTTTTAAATTTTCACTGCCACAGTCTGTAATGGGTCATTATTATATTATCCATTTTACAGATGGGGACAAGTGAGTCTTGGAGAAGTGCATAGTTTTACCAAACCACAAGTTACTAATAGAACTGGCTTCAAAAACCTCAATCTGGACACTCAACACCTACCAAACCAGAGATGCAGATGCTACTAAGTGCCCATTACTGAAGTAGACTTAAAATACTCCCAGCATGGCTCAGGGAATTTTGTGGAAGAGGGGTCAGAAAGATTGATACAGCCACAAGTTGGGATATTTTGTACAGAGACATTGCCTTTCCCCCATAATACATGACCCACAATCCCAGTTGGGTTTACCTGCATCCCCAAGAAAAAGGACTCTTCAGAAAAAGGGCATAGAGGAGGGAAAAGAAGGAACTAACGTGTGTTGTTTACATACTAAATATGTCCATATCTAATAAGAATTTTAAAATCCTCCAATCTGGTTTTAGAAACCAATTTGTTACCACAATCCTACAGTGATTTCTGACTAAAAAATGCATAATAAATTTCAGCTATAACATTAGCAATTTAAGAACACTTGATGTTGTAGCATAATATGTATAACTACTCCAGAAAGAAATGCCAAAATTAAACAGGTTGGTCTATTTTAGGAACAGGCTGAACAAAATTCTGCAGAAAGTATGTGTTCTTCTAAAAAGAACAAGGCAAATATTTTACCATCTTCCTGTTGACATGATTGAAGACATCACAGAGAGTAGGCATCTAGTACAACGACATCTTATCATGACTTGTCAGTTTCCATCCAGAATTGACCTGGGATTTCTTTTCTGGCCAGACAGAGTAAGTTTAAGATGATCCCACGACTTTGCAGGGACTTCCACTGGGGTTGGGCATGCAGGGAATGTATCTGTCTTCCCTGTGCTCCTTTGCTTAGGGTTTGTATATTTATTTGTCTGCTCAGATTGTCTTCAAACTCTGGTATTCTAGGACTCCTTCATGTAAGTAAACTGCCTTCAAGGTGCGAGGTAACAACTCCCACAGGATACCTTATGGGCTCCAGGATCCCAAATTGCCAATTAGTGTGTTGTAGATGAAATGTACTGTCCTGAAAGAATTAGTGCTCCAAAGAGCCAGCAATATGTTTCTTATTCACCTTGAGAGGTAGCTGGTGGAAGTTACCTGTCTAAGAACCAGTACACTTTTGTGAAATATGTGCCCTGAGAGGAAACTTAGGTTCACCTCACCTTTGTCTAAATCTGACACAAACCTACATGTGAAAAATGAAATAAGCCACAAGGTATTCATGAGGGACAGTGACATTATCTGAAGAAAACTAATTGGAAAATTTTATTTTATCTGAAAATTCCCTGAAGATATTATTTATCAAAAACTTCATGTCCTCAGTAGTTATATATGATACTCTCCAAACAGTGAACTGTTAATTCACTGCCTTATCTCCCTACACCCACTAATCTTTTTCCTCATATTTCACTTTCTGTGGGATCATGTAATGGAATGTGAGACTTTGGGGCTATATGTAACCCAGAGCACCTGCTGCTCCAAAGTGCAATCACCAATGCACTGAGGGGCCCCTATAGCAGACACAACCATCATTCCACCGTACAGCAAAATCTTCCAGGCTCAGTTCTCTGTTGCCATTAGCTCAGTGACTTCACTTCTGTGGGTCCCATCCCCTCCTCATACCTCTCATCACACACATGGGTAAAAGGCACATTTAAGCTTAATTTTAAGGTGAGAGAATTTCAAAATACAGCTAATTGTTATGAATGTATATAGATGTTATAATGGCTGAATCTTCAGTTTTTTTACCCTGGTGACAGAAATGAGAATGATGTACCTTCCCTTTAAATATTTATCCCTCGCCCTTTCCACTTTTTTGTTTCTCTTGAGCCAATTGAATCTAGTGGCCTGCCACCTGGGGCAAGAATAGCAGACAGAATAAAGTCTATTGAATTGTCTATGGTCCTCACAGCTATCTAGGACACTTAACTACATGTGATAATTTCAAAAATCCAATGAAACTTTACTTACTGCTAGTCCCTTTAACAAATGGGACAGTTGAAGTAAGAAAGTTTGCAGAATTTATCCAGGAACCTACCGTCAATAAGTAGAAAAGATAATACTCTATCATACACAGTTCAATTCCAAAGATTCTGTGCTTAACCACTCCACTAAATTTTCTAACAATTTTCTATACCCTAAATATTGGGATAATCTCAAAACATCAATCTGTGTAGCCAACATATATCCATTAGGTTTTATTAGGTACAAGGCATTGTAAAAGCTTAAGTACAGAACTATATAATGATACTTTACCAATATAAAGCATATAAAACACTTCAACAATGCTTCAGTGTGAATGCCCATGAGAGGGTTTTTCTCTCAAAAGTTTACAAGGTGGCTGGAGAGATGACTCAGCAGTTTCAGTGCTTGCCAGCACAGCCTAACCACTTGGGCTCAATTCCTCAGTACCTGAGTAAAGCCAGATACCCAAAGTAGTACATGTGTCTGGAATTCATTTTCAATGACTAGAGGCCCCAGTGTGACCATTCTCTGTTTTTCTGTCTGTCTCTCTTCTGTCTGTCTCCCTCTGCTAAAAATGAAATAAATAAGTTTGCAACATGTGTAATTTGACTGTTCCTTTAAAATTCCTTTCTTCATGTTTTCCCCTTCTGAGTTTTACAAAGTAAAATTAAAACACAAAACTTAGAATGATAAAAATACTACTTTGGATATGATGAATGATAAATTAATATTGTTCTCTTAGAACATTTTTCTCTTCAGAAGAACAATGTTAACTATCTAACAAAATGTCCAGAAAGGCAAAACCTATTAATTGAACTCAGTTCCATCATTTAACATCTACACAATTCAAGCTTTCATGGTGTTATAACTTCACCCTCTGACTTTTTTCCACCTTCAGCTTCAACACAATGCTTCTTCTATACTTTCTTGTGGATTCAGAGATCATTCCCCAGGATATTAGTGAATATACTTTATTTTTTTCCTTTCCAGTACTTTCATATGAATCAAGTAGACAAAGAAATATATGATGAACACAGCCCTGCATGCTGACTTGAATCTTAATAGAAACTATAAAATTAATGTGTCTATCATGCAGAGTAATAAATGAAAGTTTAAAGACCAATGTTGAAGCCCCTTTCACAGCTCTCCCCTTGCCAGTAGTAGTTACTATTCTAATGCTTTTGTTAATGGCCCCATTATGTTCTACACAGCAATAGTATTTTTATGAGAATCTCAAAATAATAATATAGGTGACTTTGGGGTATTTAGAACTTTGCACAAGTGAAATAGAAATAAATTATTTGCCACACAGCTCTTATGCATCAAATAGTTGAGTTTATATGGCATTTAAGGGTGTTGTCTCTCAGATGTCCAGCAGAGTCTCATGGTAGAGAAGGAAATATCCAGGGAAGACTATGATGTCACTGTTATTTGATTAGGTGAGCTGTAAGAAAATATGCCAAACAGCTACAGAGTCCTTCAAAATGTTATATATGCAGCAATCTTATCAGCTTAGCCAAAAGAGCATAGATAAATATCTAGTAGGATGGTGGACATAGGCAGGGCCCTGGGTTAGAGCAAACCTAAGCTGTCTGACATGAAGGCCTCAGGTTATGGAGAGGCTGCAGCAGCCTGAACCACTGCTCATATCTTTGTCATATCTGGGGGACCAGACCCACAGGGGAGCTCCTTCCCCCATTCTCAGGGGTTGCAGTGAGCCTGGACCCCTGACAAAATCTTGGACATGGAGATCAGCAGGAAGGAAGGCCACTCCCTCTCCAACCACGGGATACCTGGACATTCAGATAAGACTTAGGCTTTGCCCATAACCCTGTGGGCTTTGGCCAATTGCCTAGGAAACTCCTTATATTGTATCAGCTAGCACCTTTGCTCAGCCCCTCCCCCTGAATGTCCCTATATGCTAATTAGGCATCAACAAGCAGCCTTGTACATCCAATCCCCTTCGGACCCTTTTCCCACCCTCAACTGCTTATAAACTCATTTCCCTGACAATAAACCAAGAGCTATTAACAGAAACTCCATCCTGAGAGTGATTCTTGCATGCTCACCACACAGGTTGCCTGGGATGCCTTGGGAGACTGGAGCTGGCCCAAGGACCCAGGAACCTACAGTAGAGGAGAACACTGTATCCAGGGAATTTTACCAGCAGGAGGCAGGTTGAGATCACTGCTTTGAATAGGTAATTAAATTAAGGCTTAGCAAGTAGAAACAAAGCTAGACAGTGGAGCTTGGAAACTTTTACCATGTTTTGAGTTAGAATAGAGTAACTTCTGACCTTCCTCCAGATGGACTTCAGAATTTAAATTTATCCCTTTTGAATTAAAATGTTGATAGTAGTTGTTTTATGCATATCCCACCATTTTGTGTCATGGATATCAATGGAAGACAACTTGTCAGTGTCCTTTTCCATGCCTGTACATCAGAAAGAACTCCATTAGGAAAGTTGTGCTTAAGAACCTATATCTAAGAGCCTCATTTACTCCTAGTTCAATAATAAGACCTTGGACTACAGTCTGATGCAATGCTATAATAAAATGAGAGGGACCTTTAGAAGGGGTGAATGAATTGTTCATGTCCTGATGGACAGAGGGTAGGTGGTAGTAGGCATCATCTCCGATGATACCTTCTCTGTGGTATCCTTGCCTCATGTGTGGGGCTGTAGTGACTCTGATGCCATAATTAGAATATGTAGATAATAGGCAGTTTCTGTCGAGATGGCATTACAAAACAATGGTAGTTTTTGACCTCAGTTTGTTTCAGTCTTCTCTTTTCCTCCATCATCCTTTAGGAAATTACCTCTGGATAGGCCCATAGGCTATAAGACCTTCTAATAACCACATACACAGACTTGAAAACATCACTCCTCACCAATTTGAGATGGCAACACTGTCCAACCAATAGTTTGAATGTAATCTCATGAAAGACCTAGAGTCAGGGGCACTCAGCTGACTTCCCCTATATCCCTGACCCTAAAAAAATCTACGATATAAATGCTGGTTCTGTTATGTTGCTATGATTCAGGTTAATGTCTAATGCATGAAGAAATAATAAAGAGTATGTTTAATATAAAACAAATACACAGGTATGTTAAATTCCCAATGGCATTCTTGATTAACTAATTTCTTAGTCTGAATGGTTTATAATATCAATAATTGTATCAGAATAACCCCAACATTTCTGAACAAGTAGAGCTGAATAACTAGACTCTACAAAAATTTATATCTTCAGTGATAACTGTTTAAAGAAAAGTGATTGTAAGAGTCATAATAAAGAGATCACTATACCTTACATTTATATAGGCTTAAAAGTTTACAGAGCAATTTTACATAAATGACCTAATTTTATTCTCAGAAATAACTCTATGAATTATCATTTCAGTTTTAAAACTGAATAAAGTGTATAGGAGGAAAGTTAGAGACAGGTTCCAATTCATTAACAAGTGGCAAAGTAAGGCCTGAGTATCTGCCTTCTGACTACATACTACATCACTTTTAAGATTTTTCTGTTTTGGTACAGGGATGTAGTAATCTGTAGATGTATAGATCTGAGAGAATAAGTTTTAGATGCCATTGTCACTTTGGTTCTTACAAAGTTAAAACAGCTCTGAAGATATGCTTGCTTGCTAAGATTAAATATCTGACAATTAAATAGCTCTATTACATAAAACCAAAATGAATGAACCTTATTAACAGACCATATCATTAGACAGACATTTTATTTCACTAATGACAGCAAGTCAAATTCAAAGCTGTGATTCTTTGCTTCTGAATATAACATTTGAGGTGTATAAAGATATGAAAAGTCTCATCACTGTTTTCTAATTTTATACTATTACTGTCTTTCCAAAATATTCAGGCTCCAATTTGCCTCAGCTTGCAGAAGACACTGAAAGTAATTTCCTGTAAAGAAAGAGAATGCAGAAGATTATCTTTATCACATACATTGACATAATATAATGCTCTATTCACAAGTTAAAGTAGGCCTAAAGAGACCCTCTAGTTTGTAGAAGGAGGGCTAGAGAAAAGAAACCCACCAAGAACACATCAGGATGGGAAGGGGGTGTATGTTTTCTTAAGTGAAACACTTTAAATAACATTGTTTTGAGACTCCCAGTGGCTTCCCAAGACAGGTCAACAAACATCTCATGTTTGGCTTATACTGCTCCCTCAGTACTTTTTTTCCTTAATTTGTGTGGTCTTGTTACAAGTGACTACCTATAGAACTAGAAGTATAACTTTAATTTTAATGGTAAGGCTCCATAGTCAGTATTATAAAACAAAAGCTGGTACTTCAGATATTCTAAGGATTTTCTTTCCATTTTTCCAATTCATGAAGTTTACATCTATGAGACTTTAGATGCCTAGTGAACACTCTGAAAATTAATTTAGAGATTTTTGCTTATATGGCAATTTTAATGAACAAATTTGTACAATTGAATATCTTAAAAATATGGATACTTGCATAGAAATATAATTTGCATTTTAAGATATGTTTTTATTCTCCTTTATTCAAATATTATATTTTCTTTTTTTTAAATTTATTTTATTTATTTCAGAGAGAGAAGAGAGAGAATGGGCACACCAGGGCCTTCAGCCACTGTAAACAAACTCCAGATGCATGTGCCACCTTGTGCACTTAGCTTACGTGGGTCCTGGGGAATCGAACCTGGATCCTTTGGCTTGGAGGACAAAGGCCTTAACCACTAAGCCATCTCTCCAGCCCTAGATTTTCTTTATAACAACACAATCCTTTCTAATGGGACAAAATCTGATGTCAAAAACAACCCTTAAGACTTCAAGTGAGCAATAAGCACAGGCAGCAAAGAAACTGCTTTTTGTGTAAAATGGCTTTGTTTACAAAAGGATTTCACAGCATGTGACATAATGGTCAACACTCTACAGCTGCTCTTCTTTTCCTAGCAAATACCCTACATTGCAATATAAAGTCAGGATATGCTATCTAACTACATGGATAGCAGCATCATTTAAAAATAATTTTGTTGTTGTGGTTTGATTTGTTTTTGAGTAGAGTCTCATTCTAGCCCAGGCTGACATGGGATTCACTATGTAGTCTCAGGCTGGCCTCAAACTCATGGCAACCTCCTACCTCTGCCTCACAAGTGCTGGGTAAAAGGGCTGTACCACCACACCAGCCTCATTTTAGCTTCAGTTATGGGTATTCTAATAATCTTTTGCTTCCACAGTTAAGAAGGAGACTTTCATTAACTCTTCAGAAAACACATTCTGCTGGGGACATCCTCAGAGACTTCAAAGGATGATACAGTCACTTAATTTTACCTTTGAGCAAATGGAATAGACTGGATTCTCCCCCGCTTCTGTGTAAAGCATACATCTAATTATGTCTGCACCTTTATTCAAATTTCCCTGTCTCCCCTGCCATGCTCAAAACAATGTCAGACTTCTTGTGCACATATGAAAAGTGAGCTTCAGACTGTAGCCCCTGATCAGTGAATATGGTCTCCCTGCTTTCTTCTTCTTCATCTTTCTCCCGTCCCCTTTGCTGCACACAGTGTGACTTGCAGTATTTTCCACACTAGAAATGCTGTCACCTCTCTAGTATCATTTAAAGCATTTGTTTACTTGATAAATTATTCTTTTCCTGCCTAATTTATGCCATTTAGCAAACAACCACTACAGTTTGGTGGGACTGTCTCAGTTTTCCTGAAGCATTTCTTAATCCTCAAGAAGGATACATGAATCTCTCTTCTGAATCGTCAGAACTATATGCAGTGATAAAATGTAATGAGCTGGATTTAAGTAGTTTGTTTCTCTAATTTTATTCTCCCTATAAGAAAGTGACTACCTTGAGATATGTATCTTTAGGTCACAGAAAATTAAAAATGGTCATAGATGCTTAGTAATGAAATGAAATATATCTAATTGCTTATAAGTATAAATCAGATTTGTGAACAGCAGTATCAGTTACCTGACATTAATACATACGATATAGCTATAATTATCAAAAGAGCATAGCACTGGAATAAAATCAGACATGTAAACCAATGGAGAATAAAAGAGTACTCAGAAGTTAATCCACATATTTACAGCTAATTCATTCTCAACAGAGGCAGCAAGAACATACATGGAGGGGCTGGGGAAATTGTAAATTGTTTTCTATGCAAGTGTTAGGACCTGAGTTAGACACCCAGTACCTACGTAAAAATGACACAGGTGGTGGCACATACCTGTAGTTCTACTGCTGGTGGCGTGGAGAAACTATGATCTCCAGAGCATAATGTAGCCAGTGTAGCCTAATTGGTGCATACCAGACCAAAGTGAGATACTGTCTCCAAAACAAATGTAGACATGCTCCTGAGAAGGACAACCAAGTTTATCCTTTGACTTCCACATACACACATACACACATATACATGTGTACACACACACATAAAAAAGCTACACCAGGGCTGGAGAGATGGCTTAGCAGTTAAGGTGCTTGCCTGAGAAGTCTAAGGATACATGTTTGATTCCCAGTACCCATGTAAGCCAGATGCACAAGGTGTTGTATGATCTGGAGTTCATTTGCAGTGGCTAGAGGCCCGGGCATGCTCATTCTCTATCTGCCTCTCTCCCTTTCTCCCCTCCCCCCCCTCTCTCCCATAAACAAATATGAAAGAATGAAAGGCTCTTGAATAGAGATAAAATTGTGAAGATGGAAAATAAATTCACAATCACCTTGTACCTCAGATTGAAAAAGTAATGGCCACAGTGCCAGACAACTGCTTACCAAGATAGAAAGGGAATTGACATGAATTAAAACAATGCTCTAACAGCAATATACTGAGAGAGAAAGCATGACCCAAAGAGGGGGTTTGGAGAAAGGATCCGCTAAAATGAGTGATCTTGATGATGGAGCTGGGAAACAAGTCAGTACCATATCCAGATCAAGGATACAGTCAATCCTGGAGGAGAAGGTGTGATGGTAGGCACCCAAGGCATAGGGCCACACTTCCTCTGGTGTCGAGAAGCCAAAAACAATGAACTCTGGTGCTTAGCTTACTTCTTCCTTTTTAGTCAAGTCCAGGGCCCCAGCCCATGGAAGGAGGCTCCCCACATTTAGAGTGGGTCTTCCCAGCTCAGTTAACCCAATGGAGACACTCTCTCATAGACATGGCCAGGGTATTTTCTCTTAGGAGGTTCTAGATCCTGTCAAGTTGATGATCTACATTAACCATCACATCTTGAGAAAGAAGAAAAGAGGTAAAATAGATCCAGCAATGTGCATATCACACTTGCTAGATTATTCCTAATTGCATAAACATTAGAAGATAAAATTATAGCCTATTATCCTTAAATATAACTCATGAAAGTTACCTGTGTGATTACCGAAGGATTATAACCTCTAAAACAACATTTTAATGAGTTAAAAGAAAGACACAAAGACTTCCAAGGATTCAGGGAAAACCTTTCAATTATCAGGGATCCATAACCATAAATATGATGTATTCCTAGCACCCAAACATTGCCATTGCCATGACTCCATGATTCAAGATTGCTAGAAATGGATGATGCCCCTACTGAAATACTATCAGAAGACTAAGCCTGATACAATGTCATCATGTTACCCTACTTCATGTCATCACAAAGGCATTGTGTCACTCCCATCATCAGTATAGTATAATATTTTAAGTGAAAGAGCATGGTCACATAACTTTTCTTATCCTGCATTGTTCTGAATGTTCTGGTTTGTTATTAGCTAATTTGTAAATCATTTACTGTGCATAACTTGTGACTTATCATAAGTATATATTTCTAGGAAAAGGCACCATCCACACAAGGATCAGGAATCCATTGCAGGTCCTGGGAGTATCTCCTGCAGACAAATAGGGATGAGTGTAGTTTATTTTGTCTTGCAAAAGAAACCTTTTGCTACTTTAAATCCCAAGGATTACTTCCCAACAGCTCCATTCAGGTGAATATTTCTTTTAAATGACTTGCACATAGACAAACCTTCTAAAGTTCAACTCAAATTTATGCATCTCTGACATATATAAACAGACACAATAGCTGCCATTAGATGACAACTTGAAACATCTCTCAGAAATTTCTTGCACACAAATATCTTCAAGGCAGATAAATGGCTTTGGCAGAATTTATTTTCCAGGAAGAAAACGAGAGATGTTATTTTGCCTCATTATGCTCATATTGTGTAAATGTGAAGGAATCATAAATATTGTCTACCCAAAATCTCCAAGCAGACTCTTCATATCAACAGCATGTGGAACTGCTGTAAATGCCAATGTTTCTGCCTCCCTAAGCCTTCTACAGAAACTAAGGAATGACATCCATCAATGTGTATTTTTGAACAAGCTCTACAGGTAATTCAAGTCCCACAACAAAGTTCAAAACCACTGACCTATCTGGTGTGACATTGCACACCTGCATCCCAGAACAGAAAGGTGAGGCAAATGGAGCATGAGTTGGGGGCCAGTCTTGACTACATGGAAATTTCCAGGTCAGCTTCAGTTACATAGTAAGACCCTGTCTGAAAACAAACAAACAAACATAACAACAAATATTCACTTACCTTTGATATTGTTTCACAGGTAAGAAAATTGAAGACCTACGTTCAATGATCAAATTAATCAGACCTAAAAAATAACTTTTACATATACAGACCAGTATATTTCTACCCTCCCCATTTCCCCTTATTCAGTATCGCACCTGTCAAAGCCCCAAGGCAAGGTAGAGCAATCTCATTGTTGATTCTCTGAATCCATTGTTTTACCTTGTGGTTTGGATATGCTAGTGGTAAACAACATCAGTGAGGAAGTTATTCTCAATTAAAACTAGAGAGTTCTTCACTAAGAAGTCACAATTTGTATAAATGCCCTGGAAATCATCTACTATTGATTATTCAAAAGGATTATATTATAACTTTTCTCTAGAATAAAACAGTGGACATTGCCTCTTACTTGAAGAAGTCCTTAGTTTTGGTTATCTCCACTTGCTACAACCCACCTTTAAAAACCCATATGGAATGGAGGTGTAGGACTTTGTGGGAATTAGAAAGTATAGGGGAATTTTGAAAGATATGGATCTTCAACTACATTGAGCAATTACTCTGCATTTAGCCTTTACCCTGTTCTTGATTCCTACTTCCTGTGGGGGCTGTCTTGTCACCCTGAGTACTTATCTAAACTCAGTTGGTCTCTTTCTTGAGGAAGGAGAAGGAAAATGTTTCTTCACTGATTATCAACAACATATCAAGAGCTTCCTGGATGCTCCCAAAGGGTTCCAAATTTCCAAAAGAGATTGTTGGTCAGCTTTCCATTTCTGCAACAAAATAACTTAAGAGGGAAACAACTTAAACAAGAAAAGATATATTTTGACTTAAAGTTTCAGATATTCCAGCCCATGGTCTCTGAAATCTGTCATTTTGGGTGCATGACGAAGTAGGACATGACATCAAGGAGCGTGTGATAGAGACAAATGCTACTCAGCTCAGGATCGCAGGGAAGCATCAAGAGCTCACTTGTATAACAAACCCCGCTGCAGGCCTACTAACCTCCTCCTGATGTCAGAGCCTTGATGATCCAATCACCTCTCAGAGCTCCCACCTCTGAATACTGCTTTACTGGGGAGCAAGCCTTCCCGCTTCCCACAAAAAAATTTTTTTTAAAAAAATGGGCTGGAGAGAGGGCTTAGTGGTTAAGTGCTTGCCTAAGGACCCGGTTTGAGGCTCCATTCCCCAGGACCCACGTTAACCAGATGCACATGCAGAAGGGGGCACACATGTCTGGAGTTTGTTTGCAGTGGCTGAAAGCACTGGCGTGCCCTCCCCCGCCCCTCTCTTTCTCTCTCTCATAAATAAAAATGAACAAAAAAAAAATTTAAAAAAATGAGGGCTCCCAGGAGACTTTAGGATCCAAGTTGTAGCAGTTATCTTCTTGCTACTGCAACAAAACACCCGACCAGAAGCAGCTTATGGGTTTATTTCTGGTTTACAGTTTCAAGGGGAAGTTCCAGTGTCCTGAGGAAAACATGACAGGCATAACATTCTTAACAGCACCACGGAAGAAGCAGAGAGAGAGAGAGAGTGAGCGAAGTACAGCAACTTGAGCAGGTCTATAACACCCAACGCCCATCCCCAGTGACACTCTTCTTCTAGCAAGGCTCCACCTCCCAAAAGACTATGAGGCTTAATCACAAACACATGAGGCATTGGGAGACATTTTACATTCAAACCACCACACAAGCAACAACAGATGCTGAGGAAAACATTACTAACGTAAATCTCAGAGGAAACAGAATTTCATGTACATAATTTTGATTTTTTTTAAAAAAAAGGAATACAACAATCTACTCATTCAAATAAAATGTTTATTCAACTATAAATTGTAACTCACATAAAATGTATGTGTGAAATGTATGCACGCCATCTGTTGTCATGCTCTCACCCAGCAGCTGTATCCTTCTTACATACCTCAGAAAGGCAAGTGCTGCAGATTTCCTCCCTAAACCTGGTGGCCAGTCAGACTTTTCACAGAAACATGGTAAGCCATTCTGGAAACAGTGATGCGTTACTATGTTGCACTTCTGTACAACTTGTATAATAGGCTCAATGAACTACATAATATGTGATTTGTCATTATTTAATATGTCAAAATCTTGATAATATAGAAAGAAAGCCATCTAGAGAGCATGCTAAAATTTCCTTGTGATAGCTCCATATTCCGTATTGCAATCTCCTTTCAAATTCCCATATATATACAATTACTCCATGTTTATTCTCTGATTATTTTGTATGTTGGCAAGGCATCTAAATTTGAATTACTTGCTCTGATTCTCGTGAAGACAGCACACACTACCATAAAAACAGCACATGATGAATGTTCTGGGAAGCATCCACATTTCCTATGCTCTCGATTTTGTGTTCTAATTCAGACACCTGGAGTGTAAATGCATTCACTAAACTCTTGTTAAGTCTCCTAAGGCTCATAAACATTTCCTTGTCTCCGGGATTTATTTGTTTACAGTATCTTAAATTATTAGAAATCATAAGGATAACCCTTCATCTCTCTTATGGCCATGACCTTTCAGACTGAAGAGAGCTATAAAATAAAATAAAATAAAATAAAAAAATCGACTGCAAAATTTCACATCTTTATGACAGCATCTTTCTCTGTTTCTCAACAGCTTTCCTATTTCCTAACAATCCCTTTTATGTTTGTTTGTTTGTCTGATTCTTTCCTCAAACCCATTTATTTTTTTCTGTAAGGGTGTGCAGTCCTTCTGTCTCTTCAGATACAACATATCTGCTTTCAGACATAACTAATTTTCAGTAATAAATTGAAGAAGAAAATAATATAGGACAGAGCCTCCTGTTGCTAGGCACTCATCCAGCAGCTCTATCCTCCTCACATACCTCAGAAAGGCATCAAGTGCAGAGGCTTTCATCCCTGGCTGGATGGCCAGACAGACTCTTCAAAGAAATATGATCAGGCTCCCTAAGAATCATGGTATGTTACTATGTTGTGCTTGTGTACCATTTAAGAACACTGACAGTCATTGTCAACAAACTACATATAGGGGGTTGTCATTATTTAATATGTTAAAAGTTACTGATAAGATAAAAAGGAAGAGCACCAAGGCAAAGACCCTAGATCAGTGGGACACTAGGATAGCTTTGAAAAGAACATTACTCCCAAATGTAAATGAATTTGGTCTTGTTTCCTGTAATTATTTTCAGGACAATGGAATTCCTATTTCAGAATTGCCTAGAATTTTCTCTACCATTCCCATCCCAGCTCAATAATTTTGCAATCTCTCCTGCATGTGTCCACATTAAGAGAAGATTTAGGAATTGCTTCAGAATCCATGTCATTCACAAGTACAATAAATTATTCAAATTCAAAAAATGAGATATTCTGGTAACTCACTGTTTTTTTTTTTGTTTTTTGTTTTTTTGTTTTTTGCTATGTCTCAATATTTCTAATAGCTTGTAACATACCAAGTAGTGGCCTGAAGACTTGGGGCAACAAAGAAGAATTAATCATGAAATCTAGTCCATGGGCTATATTTTAAAGGAATAATCAAATTTAACATGTTTCCATATTAATTAGCCTGAGGAATTTGGTGTATCATATAGAAATAAATATGGTCCTAAAAGAATTATATTTCTAAAATAACATAATTATTCATTGTCAGAATTTGCCCCTTTATTGAAAAAGAATAAATGACTAGCATCCAGTAGAAGTAGAATAAAGAAGAGGATGAAGAGAAGGAGATGGAGAAGGAAGAACAGGTAAAGAAGAATAGAGGGGAGTTGTTTTAAGAGTGGTCATGATATAGTTCAGTAGGCAGAGTACTTGCCTATCATGTTTGAAACCCTGCATTCCATCTGTAGCACTAAAAGGAGGAGTAAGTGATGTATGCCTATAATTATAGCACTTGGGAGGTGGAGGCAAGAGAATCAGAAGTTCAAGGCCATCCCCAGTTACATAGTAAGTTCAAAATCAGCCTGGCATATGAGAACCTGTCTCAAAAAGAAAAGAGAAAGGAAAAGGAAAAAAGAGAAACACTGCAGTCATCTATAGAAAAGTGCCAATTTTACTGTCTCAGCTCTGTACTTGTGTAAATCTTTGACCTTCTCCACAGCTCTGCATTGTCCACTAAATGGGGAAACACCTCAGGAGACCCCAGGGAGGAGTCCCCAGCTCTACTCATGATGGGAGTGTTCTCCTTTCACATAGCAAGCTATATTACCAGGCCTAGTTTTAAGCAGCCTGCTTAGGTTAGAACACACCATCTGTGCTAATGACGCAGTAACTTTTAATGTGTAAATTCGTCACCTTCCAATGACTTTATTTTGAATTTAAAGAGACAATTTAAGTGAAAGAATTTCTTCAGTATAGTATAATCCTTCTGACATAACTACATGTGAGATATTTGACAATAGTATATAAATCTTCCTGTATTTAAGTTACATTAACACTCAGCATCCTGAGAGTAAGGCTTTACCCTCTCCTTTGAGCTGTCTAACCTTCTAAATGTTTAGTTATCATCTCCAGACCTATCAATTTTCCTCTATTGGATTCTCCAGCCACTTTAGACTGATCAAAAATATACAGACAGCACTGCAAACCTGCACTGAGTTGTAAGAAGGCTATTTATTCTAAAACTATATGCATTGAAGCTCTAGTGTGTGATACACTGTAATAATTACTAGAGATCCAGCCGTGAAAACTATAATTGGCAATGGATATTAAATGAAGTAATATGTGAGCTTTTGGTAAACCAAAACCAATGTCAATAAGACATTACAGAAAATAGTCTGTAGTTACAAGATACAGCTGCACTTTGTATTTCACTCCACTTATAATACAATAGAATTAAGCAGTCTTACTAAAATTATACTCACAAAATAAAATATTGTGTGAAGAGTTGAAAGCTGGTTATCATAACTTTTCACTTAAGCAGTGTATGACACAAAACATGAAAACTTTCTAGATTCCTGTGGCTGCCACATTTTCACCTGTGACAGGTATGGGGGCTGTTTTCACTACTGATCTGATTCTCCAATTCTTTAATTCTACAGAAACTCATGAATGCCATTGTTAACTTGATGGATAAACATTAATCTGCATCCTACAGCAAAGTTTCCTGTTCTGAGGGAGGATAGTCATGAGGAACTTTCACAGTTTTAACTCATTCATTCATTTATTTGATAAGCATTAAAACCATCTGCTAAATATTGGAAATATATAAACATTAGTTTCAGGGACTTGAAAATGTCTCAGTGGGCAAAGTGTTTGCCAAGAAAGCATGAGAACTGAGGTTTGGATCCCCACAACCCATATAAAAAGCCAGTGGTGTGTACCTATAATCCCAGCACTGGAAACAAGAAGAAACTCAGGGCTCACTGGCTAGCTAGTCTAGCTGAATCAGCAGGTTTAAGTTTTCAGTGAGAGAATCTGTCTCAAAAATAAGATAAAATGAAACTGAGGAAGACATCTGACATTGACCTCTGAATCACAGACACCTATGGCTATAAATCACATAAATGCACATGAATACACACACACACACACACATATGCAAGTGTAGCCACATGCATTTGAACATATACACACACATATATGCATTCTAGACATACACACACATAGAGATGAATGATTACTTTTATTCCTGTCCTTGGGAAATTAAGTCTAGTTGCAGACACACAAAGGAAACAGATGATTTCAAAATTGGTCAATAGCACATTGATTGTTTTCTGTGATCATGTATAAAGTGCTTACTTGCCCCCTACCCCATTCACAGAAGATGACACAGGAGTTGCTCTCGTGAATTTTCTTAGGCAGATGGACCAAGAAAGGTCTAGAAAAAGAAGAATCCAGGAAACAACTTGTTTAGACAAATGCTAAAAGTACATCTGGAATTTTAGATATATGGAACTACGTTACCTACTGAAACATCAAGCCTTGGAAAGCTGAGCAGATAAGCAGAACATGGAGGCCTGCATTCCTGCTCAGGGGCTTACTGAACAGGCAATTTCACAAAACTTGCTTTATCATGAAAATATTTCACCCCTCATCTCAAAAAAAAAAAAAAATTCTCCATCTAAGAAAACATAGAAATACTGCACTATCTTCAATGAAGCTGGGAAGATTTGCAATGTCAAACAATGGAATATAAAGCATAAATTAATAAAGCATGACAAATACATTTTATTTAGCAGAAGACAGTCAAATCTAACTATCAGAAGAGGAGGGTATGGACTAGAAGTAGACTTGTTTATTTGGGAACCCAAGATATACCAAGGAAAAGAAGTAACCAACTACCACAGAAGGCAAGAAAGAGGAACAGAGCTTGAAACAGAGCTCAAGTCTGCATCTAAAAGTAACTTTAAATGGAGCTGGAGTGATGCCTCAGTGGATAATGCACTTGACGAACAAGCGTAGTGACCTCAGTTTGAATCCCAAAACCATGTAAATACCAAGCATGGTAGCACATGTCTATAATCCCAGCACTGGATTAGCAGAGACAGGGAGTCCCTCTGCTCACTGGCTAGCTTGTTTTCCAGAACATGTGAAGTCGAGGTTCAATAAAAAAAAAAAAAAAAAAAAACCTTGCCTCAAAGAATAAGATGGGAAAACTAAATAAAGTGTCTAACATTGGGCTGCAGATATAGCTTAGTAGTTAAGGCACTTGCCTGTAAAGCCTAAAGACCCAAGTTCATTTTCCCAGTATTCACATAAGCCAGATACATATTATGGCACAAGTGTTTGGAGTTCCTTTACAATTCCTAGAGGCCTTGGTGAGCTCTTTATCTCTTTCTCCCTCTTTCTCCCTCTCTCTCCCTCTCACCTTGCAAATAAATAAAAAAATAAAACTTAAATTCAAAAAAGGATGCCTGACATTGAATTCTGACCTCTATTGTATACACACACATGCATGTACACACACACACACACACACACACACACGTATGAATGTGTATGCATGCACACACACATACATCACATATAATACACACCAGACACACACACACATGTATGAATGTGTATGCATGCACACACACATACATAACACATAACACACCACACACACACACACACACACACACACATGCAATTAAAAAGTAAACAGCTTCCAAATGGCCACAAAGTTGGATATGAAGCATACCCCCCCCAAAAAAAAAAACTCATGTATGAAATGCTTTCCCTTATCAGTGGTGCTATGGAGAAGTAACTTAGTCATGAATATGCTATTAGAAGGTGAAGAGGAAGTAGGGCAGTGGTGACATCCAGGGTATACGCTGTCTCCATACTCTTCTCCTGTGTGTCTCTCTCTGCCTCCTGTACATCACCAGGTGACTCACGTCGTAGTGCCACATGGTCTTCTCCATGCACAAGCCCCGAAATAGCAGTCAAGTGATGATGGAGGAAAACTTTTGAAACTATAAACCAAAATAAATCCTTTGACCAGTAAATTGATTTTTCAGGTATTTTGTCATACAGATGGAAAGATAACCACTATCTTTCAATCACAGCTAAAGGGAGGTATAGATCCTAGAAGATCTGGGCCAAAGAAATTCCCAAATAAAGGACATAAATGATCAGAAAAGCAAAGACAAACCAAGATTAGTAAGTGATCATGAGCACTAGGGGTGTGGGTTACTCTGCATCCTTTTTTCTGCTCAAATACTGACAAACGTATACCACCAACAGTCCCAGTCCAAAGACCTGAAGACAATTGGCATAGGTGATTAGAGAGTAACTGCTGGAGGAACTTTGTTTCTTTAGAAAGAGTGTTATGAAAGTTTTCTGTGAAAACCTTTGATGGTCTGTCAACCTTTCAAAGAGCCTTGTCCTAAAACTCAAAACTACCAAGGCCCCCTTTGGTGTTCATTGTCAGAAGGGCCTCTTTCAGCCTGACACATGAGGACCAACATAGGAAGTAATGGAAACAAACAAGGCAAGAGAAGGATGAAAAAGCAATCGCCAAATATGTTGTAATTGTCATCTTTGGTTGATGACTCATTTTTATTGATAAGATCTAGAATCACATACAACAAATATCTCTGGGCATGTCTGAGGAGTTTCTAGATTGGCTTAACTGAAATTAAATGCCCATCCTAAGTGTAGGTGGCATCATTCCATGGTCTAAAGTACTAACTGCCATAAAAATTAGAAAGCAAGGGCTGTAAAGATGGTGTAGCTGTTAAGGCCTGGGAAGCCTAAGGACCCAAGTTTGACTCTCCAGATCCCACATAAGCCAGACACACAAAGGTGAGGCAAGCACAAGGATACACATGCCCACTAGTTGGCACAAAAGTCTGAAGATCGAATGTAGTGACTGAGGCCCTGGTGTGCTAATTCTTTCTCTCTCTCTCTCTCAAATTGCTTCATGCTTCTGCTACCAATGTCTGTGTTGTCACGATGGACCATGCCCTCAATAGGTAAGGTGAATTAACCCTTTCCTTAAGTTGATGTTTTCAGGTATTTTGTCACAGCAATGAGAAAAGTAACTAATAGGTTGCAAAAAGTAATAGAATATCAGATGTTGTATCCAAGAACAAAAGCAAAACAGTGTGAAAGACCTCTTAGAAAAATTAAAAAGAAGAGGTTCTTCAAAAAAATGCATCTAAAGAAATTAGAACATATATTAGAAGAGGGAGTAAAAAACTGTTTAAGAAAATAGAAATACAAAAATAAGAGAAAGAAGATAGATTAGGGAATTCTGTGAATGAAGGGTACCCATCTCCAGATTATGTGGTTATGTATAAAAAAGATGATTGTTGGAAGTGACTGTCTATTCTGCTTAACCATCAGGTGATGGATACACCCAGCCAAGATCACAGCCTATACTCTAGCTGCTAGACTGTGAGTTGGTCCCTACCTTTCAACAAAAGGCATGCAATGTATTACTTTCTGGCCACTAAAAAAAAAAAATATGTTTGGGCTGGAGAGATGGCTTAGCAGTTAAGCGCTTGCCTATGAAGCCTAAGGATCCCAGTTTGAGGCTTGATTCCCCATGACCCATGTTAGCCAGATGCACAAGGGGGTGCACGTGTCTGGAGTTCGTTTGCAGTGGCTGGCGGCCCTGGCGCACCCATTCTCTCTCTCTACCTCTGCCTCTTTCTCTCTGTGTCTCTAAAATAAATAAAATAACAACAAAAAAACTTAAAAAATATATGTTTGCTCCCAATTCTGTGATCAGCAATTTGGGCTGGCCCCACACGTGAAGCTGCTGTCATTGGGCTACTCAATGAGAGCTAGAGATATAAGATGACTTATTCATTTGGTTGGCCTTTGACTTCAGCTGACACCGAAGCACAGGTGAACCCACAGGTCCAAGTTTCAAGTACAGAAGAGGTTCCAACAGTACAACATGCAACACTTCAGTGCACACGAACTCTTTCATGTCTCTACTTGTTCTATCATGCTGGCCACAGCAAATCCTATGACCAAATTATGACTCTGTGTGTGAAAGACAAGAAAAGAATTCAGTCAGTGAGGAGAGAGTCAGTGAGGACATTCACTTAACATTTTATCCCATTAAGCCAAAGACAGGGCTACCCAGAATTTTAGATTTGGAACAAGTAACATAAAGGCAAAAGACTGCAGAGCATATATTTTCACAATGTTCATTTAACTTTCACAAACATTCTAACCTGATCTTAATTATTTTAAAGTGCAAATGTATTTATGTATTGAAATATCTTTCTCCTGTACTAGATTGTAAGCTCCAAATAACAAAGAAAGTATCTCTTTTGTTCCACCAATTTTAGCTTAAGTAGTAACCCTTTTTGTTAAATTGGGAGTGCTGAAAGTAAGAAATGCACTATTAGAAATGGGCAGATCCTGGGGTTCAGACAATCAGCAAAGACAAAGTTGTACCAGAAGGGAAAGACTTATGGGCTAAGGTGAGGAGGAGGCGTATTGGGTCCTGTGTGTATCCCTCACACAGAGAGGTTCAGTGACTTTTCAATAGATATGAATATCATAAAGCATCTAGTGCTAGGGAGCAATATGTCTTTGATGCATCTCTAATGTTAGATATAACTTTGCTTTCTGCTGTGTTTAGAAGCTTCTATAACTGTGTGAATGTACCTGTATCCACAAACTATATGCTCAGTTGTCCAAAACAAAAGTCTTGCTTTATATTTTTTAAATTACTGAGAATCTCAACAAGTTTTGCTTATGTTGACTGTATCTCTCAGCATTTTACATAGTATGCATTGCAGAGGGCTGTAAAATATTTGATTCATTTAAAAAAGTGATGATATTTAACAAATATCATGCTTATATTAAAAAATAAAATGATATATTTTCCAAAATAAAATAAAAGCAATGAGTATAGTTGTATAGGTCAAGGTTTTGAAATGTCTTGATATCTGGCTCAATACACAAGAATAAGATTCTCTATCTCTTTCTGAACTTATTTTATCACAGTATCACACATTATATAGTCTCTGGAAGATTCTATTGTACCATTGTGAAAGATAAGTGTTACTATGAAAATGTGTTAAACTTTATATATCCTCTAATATTATCTCAGACACTTATTGAGCATTTGTCCAGTGAAGCTGTTCAAAGATTTTTCTACAAGTTGATGGCATCCTCAGGTCATGCAATCCCAGAGTACTGTCTAATTAACATCATTGAAAACAGTTAGCTGTTATGATGTCTTAGTAATGAACAAAGCACCATTCTAAAAGTTACATTAATATTAAGAAGGCCTTTACTGGCCAAAAAATGGACATTTTTAGCGGAATCCTCTTACATAACATGAGCTGATTTTCCATTCTTTGTGCAACTGTATAACTAAATAAGTGTTTGCATTCTCACCCTTCAACTGTTCTCAAAGCTGAGGACAAATTCACAAACATCTGTCTCCTCTTTAGATACAATAATCTGATTCTAACTACAAAATAATAATTAAAATGTCTTGAATGATTTAAACTATGGTTTGTTGCATTAGTTAATCCTGAAAACAAAATTTTAAAGTATTCTCATGATTATTTTATAGATGAAAAATTGAAATCAAGAGGGCCTAAGTAACACCTCCATGGACATATCATAGTGAAAAGAACAACAAATCTCTAAAATATTAGTTATTGTTTCATTCACCTCCTCTATGCATGAATTTGATGATACTATCTTAGTCTGTTTTTCTTTTCATTTTAACTGCACAGTTTTTGAATATAGCTTTACATACTTTTTGAGGTCTCGTCTGGAAAAACTGACCTTGTTTTAAGAATCTTTCTAATAATTAAATGTGTTTAAAATGGGAGCAGACATTTAGACCATAATGCATCCCTACATTATCAGCACTACTTCTTTCCAAATAATTCTTTTAGATCATGCCTACATCCTCTACTTCCCTCTGTCATTTTTTTGTTGATCCACGTCTTGCCTGTTTGAATTGTTCAGCATCATTGAAGGCAGATTGAAAAGTAGCTTGACAGTGATGGGGAAAATCTCTATAGTTAGAACACCAGCCACATCAGGGACCCAGGACAATCCTGCAACATTTTGACTCATATCTTCCAAGATCTTGTCAGTGACAACTTTCTGCAGACCCCTGCGATTTAGAGAATATCCACGTAGAAACTGTGCAGAAATGAATAGCAAATGTGTGCCAGCAGCTCTGGGAAATTCACAAGTGTCAGTTCAATATCCTGGTGTTGCTGCCTAAACCTAAAAAGTCAATTCAGGTTATAAAAATTTCAGTAGATTGCTACAAATTTCTGAATGTTCTCTTCAGTGAAAGTAGAGCAAAGTTAATGGTCTACTGGAAAAAAAAAAAAAAAACAGGATGAAATAATGGATCCCACCTCACTAATTGAGAGATGGATCTTGAAGAGGATAATGAGGCTAAAGACCATTTCCTCCAAAGCCCCCTGATTTGGGGTAGCAAAATATACATGAGTAATCAAAAACTCCATAGTTATCATGACCAGGTGAGACCAAAATCATAGAGATATTATTTTCTTCTATGCTTGCCTTCCTTATTCCAGAATAAAAGGCATTATTTGGGGGCAGAGGATGTAGTTCAGTTAGTAGAGTGCTTGCCTAGCATGCCCAAGACCCCATCGTGTTCAGTCTCCTACACAGGATTGAACTGGGTGTGGTGGTTTGTGCCTGCGATGCCAGCATTTGGGAGATGGAGGCAGGAGAATCATAAGGACAAGGTCACCCTCAGGTACAAAGTGAATTGTAGGCCAGCCTGAGATAAAGGAAACCCTATTTAAAAGTATACACACAAACATGTATGTACACACGCACTCGTACACTTGCATGGGCAATGAAGCACAATCTTTGCCTCTTAGGCTATAACTCAGTTGTCAAGCATTTGAATTATATTATACTACACATAGGATTAGCACACCCCATTCTCAGGAAAATACAATACAATGGCAGTTTAATTTAATGATGAAATAATGTGAGGTGTTTATTTTTTTTCTCTCAGAAACTTATTCCTTGGAGCTGTGTGTGTGTGTGTGTGTGTGTGTGTGTGTGTGTGTGTGTGTGTTTAAAGAGTCAGTGGAGTTATTAGTTCTGAAAACAAATTTATTTACATCCAAAACCAGATATAACCATATTATGTTAGCATAAAAATCCCTATAGAACTATTTCCTCAAGCATAAATAAAATGAGAATATTAAAAGCACTTCTCACTTTGGTCATGTATGATTAATTGAACTTTCTGGTACTGAAATGATACTCAGAGTTATCCACTCTAATGCAAAATTTCATCCAGTGCCTATACTGAATAAAATTAGTTTCTTAACATTTTACAAAATCATTTAATAAGCATCTACACTGTCACACAAATTGTAACACATTATAGCTATGAAGATTGCCCTTCTAGTTTCATGTGTTCTTACAATGTATTCAGTCATAGCTGCTAGACCTGTAAGTGAGGAAATTAAATACAGTGCAGAATGATGTCATATAATAAAATGTTTACATTATGTAAGGGACCACAAGAAAAAAAAATCTGATGATTCCTACAAAGATTAAATTAGGTTGTTTTTTTTTTAAATTAGCTGCATGTGATGTAATATGTCTATAGTATACCAGAAATCCGGGTGTAGAAGCAGAAGGATCTAGAGTTCCAAGTCAGCCTGAGCTACATAGCAAGATTCAGCTTTTTAAAAAATCCTTATTTATCCTCTTTCTCAGTTCATGTCAAATTCTTTTAGACTATTGGGTTGTTTTACTGCAAAGTGAAATTTCTGATATTGTTAATATCATTTGGCTAATATCTATAAATAGATGCATAAGCCAGGAAAATAGCCTGCCCATGTGAAGTGTCTGTCTTAACAATAATCTTGTTTCTGCCTTTTAAAATCAGTAGCCACTGTGTGCCAGGAAAGCTTACCAAATTTAATCAAAAACTATGAAGAGACTGGATGTATTTCCATTTTACAGGCAAAGGACAATTAATAAAATTAAATAATTACCACGGATTACACAGCTAATTAGTGCTATTCCTTGCATGGAAGCTGATTCCTGAGCCCAAAATAATTTTACTCTGCTATTCAGCCTAGCAAAGCTTTCATAAATGTGACTATACACATCCTCCAATGTGCATCTACATGACTTCCCCATTTGAAGGACAATTTTGCCTTTGTGGTAAGATGAACAACATAAAATCTCTGGGAGATAATAGCAATGAATAGGATAGGGATCTACTGTAATTATGTGTGCTGCCTATAAAGCCTTAGATTTATATTTCCTTGCATGTTCCTGCCATGTTTACCATGCATACATTTCATATACTCTGAAATATTCTCCTCTAGACAGGAAGAAAATGGAATAAGAATTTTGTAAATAAATTACTTGACTACAAGTAAGAAACCCATTGGTCAAGTAATCTATTGAAACAATAAAATTAATGTCAACTGTAAAGAAGTAATTTATATGCAGGGTGATGGTAGTCAAGATTTTCGGCTCTGGAATCAGATTGCCTATGTTCAATCCTGGCCATTAGTATACAACTGCTTTGTGATTTGGGGCAAGCTTAAATATTTCTATCATTGATTTATCATTATTATTATGTGGGCTGCTTTTAACTGTTCAGAAAGAATATGCAATATATGTATGGCCCTTACAGTAGTTATGCACACTGTGAATATATTTTCAAGCAGCGCTGCCAGGTCTTTCTTGCATCCTCTTTAAAGAAAGGAAGGACCTGTTTTTGTCAGGATGGTGCTACAGACTGCATCTTTCCATTAAAAGGAGTAATAAATGGCCACAATGTATCCAATGGCAATCTGGAAAGTTCTAAAATGCTTCTCTTTGGGTGTGCTAGTGTGCTGGACTAAACCCAGGCTTTTAGTGGGTCCTTTTCTAAGGCTCCCACTATCTCCAAGTTTGAAGAGATTCCATACTGTGATTCAACTATACCACAATCAGAGCACAGTCCTCATTCCAGTACTGGGAACAGATGAGAATGGAAAAGAGGGCAGGATACAGAGAGGTAAAACAATTTCATGTTACATCGTCTTTTACTTCCTTCTCCAGGTAACAAATGTGATTTCTCAGGCCCTCTGATTCCATGTTCATCTCAATGTCGCTTCTGTCAATGTCCTTAAAGAGGTAATTAACCTCATACTGAGACACAATTTTCTCCCAAGAGCATGCTTTACTGGCCCTCTTGTAGCTATTATGTTCTGAACAGGGATCATATCCACTTCCATGTTCCTTTCAATACCTGGCAAGACTTTGTGGATATTATAAGGTACTAACTCCTCTTTAGCATTTTTTTGGTATCATGATGCTAAATTTAACTTTGCCATAATGCCAACACATAAAATCAAGATTGTATTTGCCAGATCTAATGTTCCTCATGATGTTAAGAGATATTTTTTCTATATTTTCTCACCGTTCCATGCAATTCCAAGGACAACTGTAATGAAGGTGTTTAGTCCCACAAGAGTGAAGAGAGAGGTATAATAAGACACTGAGAAAGGAGACCTAGAACATTGTAACATTTCCTTGTAGATACCTCACATTCCACCATAACACTCACTCTAAGTAACAAGAAGCATTTCATAGCAAAATGGTGAGAACACGAGTGAATTTTCATGAAAATGTGCTACGTAGAACGCTGACCTCCAGCTCTGACATCCATAATTGTTTTCTGGTCATTTCGACCAGCTTTTATAATTGTCTATTAATATGTAAGAAACTGAATCGAGATATTTGCAATTCTTCCAGTTCTTTAGATGAGATTTAGACTATTTTAATAAGAATACTTCATATTAAGTCTTGGGGAATAAAAGAACAGAAATGGAATGCTAGAAAATGGAGCATAGATTTCAGAGGTTTTTTTTAATTAAAGATTTATTTTTATTCACTTACTTATTAGAAACAGAGAAAGAGAGAGAATGGGCACACCAGGGCCTCTAGGCACTGCAAACGAACTCCAGACGCATGTGCCACCATTTGCATCTGGCTTCGTGGGACCTGGAGAATCAAACCCAGGTCCTTAGGACTTCATAGGCATGTACCTTAACCACTAAGCAATCTCTCATTAATTTATTTTTTAATTTTTTTATTGGAAACTTCCAAACTTACAGTCAATAAACCATGATAATTCCGTCACCCCTCATTTCCCCTTCATAACTCCATTCTGCATCATATCTCCTCCCTCTCTCCATTACTCTTTCTTTTATTTTGACGTCATCGCTGTTTTATCCTATTATGAGGATCTTGTGAAGGCATTGCTAGGAACTATGAGGTCATAGATATTGAGGCCAATTTGTGTCTGGACAGTTGTACTGTAAGGAATGGAACCCTTCCTTTGGTTCTTACATTCTTTCCACCACCTCTTCCACAGTGGACCCTGAGCCTTGGAGGGTGTAATAGTGATGTTTTATTGCTGGACACTCCTCTGTCATTTCTTCTCAGCACTATGTTGCCTTTTGGGTCATCCCAAAAAGCATCTGAAAAGAGAAGCTTCTCTAACCAGAAGTGAGAGTAGCATTAATATATGAATATGAACCTTAAATGTAGTGCTTTAAGGACAGTTTGGTGAGCATAATATATGCATTTATCCAGACAAGAGCAGGTTTTATAACCCTAAGGCTCATGACCTCACCTGCCATAGGGTTTTTTTTTCTTTTTTTTTTTCTTTTTTTTTTTCTTTTTTTCAAGGTAGGTAGCCTAGGCTGACCTGTTACTCACTATGTAGTCTCAGGGTAGTTTCAAACTCACGGCGATCCTCCTACCCTCCTATCTTTTCCTCCTGAGTGCTGGGATTAAAGGTGTGTACCACCACACCTGGCTTTGCCATTGGCTTTTGATTAGGTTTTCAGTAGAGTGGGCCTCCAGTCCAAATAGAGAGGTTTCCCAGAGCAGACATGCCATTATTGTACTGTCTTTTGGCCTGTCTAGCCAAACCTGAGACTTCCAGTGTCCCTGTTTTCACAGACGATGAATTCTGTCTCCTATAGGGCTGCATGCAGTGCCACCTTTTCCAGCTTTCAGTTGGCTGGTTTATAGGGAGAAGATTTTCAGTTCAGCACCAGCTTGCCGCCCAAGCATGTGAAGTCCTCATTAATAGTGTCTTAATATCTGTTTCTCAAGGAAAACCAAGGACCTTGGCAATAGCCTATAATGTTTTGGAGAGAATAGGGACATCCCTGGCCAACAACTCACTGGGAGGTATCCCATCCCTGATACTGAAAATTTTCTTGTAACAATCTATGGCTTCTGGACATTTCAATATCCAAAAAGGTAGGTATTCATATTATTATTGAGAATATCTTGAGTTTTGATTGACCTTCCCCCCAAACTTCTCTTACCCAATCTCTTCCCTTGACGTCACTTAGGCCATTCCATTCCCTGTAATCTCTTCTTCTACTTTCATATATACAAAACCATCCCCTAGAGACCTTCTCTCTTTTCCCTCCCTTATAGCTTTTATTTACCTCACTGGTCTCTGCTACTGAGTCTTGGTTCCAGCTCACACACAAGTCTAAACATTTGTAGCTAGGATCCACATATGAGAGAGAACAGGCGACATTTGGCTTCTGGGCCTGAATTACCTCATTTAGTATTATCCTTTCCAGATCCATTTATTTCCCTGCAATTTTCTTTATTTCATTTTTTCTTTACTGCCAAATAGAACACCGTTGTATAAATGTACCACATCTTTCTTATCCATTCACCTGTTGAGGGACATCCAGGCTGGTTCCATTACCTAGCTATTGTGAATAGAGCATCAATAAACATGGTTGTGCAAGTATCTTTGAGGTAGTGAAAAGAATCATTAAGATATATGCCTAGGAGTGCTATAACTGGATCATATGGTAAGTCTATTTTTAGCTGTCCCCAGAACCTCCACAGTGATTTCCATAATGGCAATACCAAACTGCATTACCAGCAACAGTGTAGAAGAGTTCTGGAAAAGTTTGAAAAGCAGTGATGTTATTTCTTCCATGAAAGTCTGATAAAATTCACCAGTAAATCCATCTGGACCTGGACTTTTTTTAGTTGAGAGACTTTTTATAACTGCTTGGATCTCCGTAGTTGTTATAGGTCTATTTAAATGGTTTATCTCATCATGATTTAATTTTTGTAGGTCATATGAATCAAGGAAATCATCCATTTCTTTCACATTTTCGAACTCAGAAGCATATATATTCTTAAAATAAGTCATTTTGATTTTCTGAATTTCTTTGGTGTCTGATGCCTTTTTCATCTCTAATTTTATTAATTTTTGTCTCTTTTCTCTTTCTTCTGGCCAGATTTGCTAAGGGTATATCAAAGAACAAACTTTGTTTCATTGGCTCTTGAGATTTGTGTGTGTGTGTGACTCTTTCATTAATTTCTGTCCTAATCTTTATTATTTCTTCCTGTCTATTGATTTTTAGTTTGCTTTGTTCATCATTTTCCAAGGCCTTAACATGAAGTAATAAATTGTTTACTTTTGAAGTCTCTAATTTCTTAATATAGTCACTTAGAGCTCCAAATTTCCCTCTTAGGTCTGCCTTCATTGGGTCCCAAAGGCTTTTGTATGTTGTATTACCATCATCATTTGATTCTATGAATTTATTGATTTCCTTTTTGATTTCTTCAATGACCCATTCATCATTCAATAGCATACTGATCAGTCAACATGAATTTCTGTAATTTTTCTTGTTGCTGATTTGTAGTTTAATCCCATTGTGGTCAGGTAAAGTACAAGGGATTATTTCAATTTTACTATTTTTGTTAAGATTTGCTTTCTATCCTAACATATGGTCTATTTTGGAGAATGTTCCATGTGCTGCTGAGAAACATGTATATTCTGCAGCATTTGGATGGAATATTCTGTAGATATCTGTTAGGTCCATTTGTTCCATGATATCATTTAATCCAGATGTCTCTGTTTATTTTTTGCTGGGATGACCTGTCAACTGATGAAAGTATGGTATTGAAGTCACCCACTACAATTGTGTTTGTGACCTTAAGTCCAATAGTGCTTGCTTGATTAAATTGGGAGCCCCCATGTTAGGTGCATATATGTTTAGGATTGTAATGTCCTCCTGTTGGAGTGTTTCTTTAATCAGTATAAGGTGGCCTTCTTTATGTTTCCTCACTTATGTTGGTTTGAAGTCTATTCTGTCAGATATTAGTATAGCAACGCCTGCTTGTTTCTAGGCCTGCTGGTTTGAAATACCATTTTCCATACTTTCACCCTAAGACAGTATCTATCTTTTATTGAGAGAAGTTTCCTGAAGGCAAAAAATAAATAAATAAATAAAGCAGTGTCCTGCCTTTAACCCAATCAGCAAGCCTGTGTCTTTTGGTTGGGGAATAGAGGCCATTGATATTAAGAGTCATTATTGAAAGGTGCATGTTTATTTTCATCATTCTTCTTGCTTTGTAGTGCTTCCTGTTTCCTTTTACTCTCTTGTTTTAACTGTGATTTTAGTATGGTTCATTTTTCCCTGTTTGCACATGTGTGTGCTTTGCTTTCTCTTCAGCATGAAGGATTCCTTCAAGTACTTTCTATAGTACTGGCTTAGTTGTCATAAATTTCTTCAGCCTGTTTTTATTGTAGAATGTCCTTCAGTTTAGATAGATATTTTTGCAGTATAATGTATTTTTAGTTGACAGTTGTCTTTCTGAACTTGGAATACATCATTCCAAGCCCTGCAAACTTTTAAAGTTAGTGTTGTTGAATAATTAGCTATGAATCTGATGGACTTGCCTTTATAGGTGACTTGTTTTTTCTCTCTAACTGCTTTCAATATATTTTCTGTGGTTTGCATGTTTAGTAGTTTATTTATAATATGGCAAGAAGAGGTTTTGTCCAGGTTTTGGCTGTTTGGTGTTATAAAAACTTCTCATATCTGCTTTGGCATTTCTTTCCCAATTTGGGAAAATTTTTCTTCTATGATTTTGTTGAAAATGCCTACTAAGAGTCTGGATTGAAATTCTTCTCCTTCCACTATACCCTGAATTCTTACATTTGATCTTTTCATAGTATCCCAAATATCTTAAAATTCCCATTCATACCTTCATATTAGCTTGTCTTTCTCCTTGTTGGACTGTATTAGGTTTGCCACCTGGTCTTCTAGTTAAGGTATTCTGTTCTCTCCTTCATAAGTCTACAGTGAGACTTTCCACAGAGTTTTTTATTTGACTATGTTTTTCAGTGCTAGTATTTCTGCCTGTTTTATTTTTTTTTTTTTCAGTATTTCTTTTTCCTTACTCATGTCTTGTAATGACCTCCTTATTTCATTAAGCTGGTTTCCTGCATTCTCTTGGAATTCCTTCAGGAGTTTGTTTTCTTCTTTAATTCCTTTGATTTCTTTTTTGATTTGAGTATAGATAAAATCATTTTTTTTAATAATTTTCAGGCATTTCATCTAAAACAGTCTCATTGGGGGCCACTTCTGATGGATCTATAATTTTTGGTGGGATTGTATTGTCTTGATTCTTTGTGTTTCTTGTATTATAATGTTGTGATTTTTGTATCCTGAGTTGACTTGATACTTGGGTTTTCTAATAATCTGTTGTGCTTTTAGAAATCCAACTTTATGTACCTTCAGAGTAGGAGTTTAAGGTGCCAAGTGTAGCTCTTGTACTCTAATCTAACCACAAAAGTAATCCTGGCTGCTGAGTTTGCCTTGTATTCAAGTATTCTAGTCGTCTGTGTGGGGCAAATTACTAACTACAAATTCTAAATAACCGAGCAATATACACATTCAATAAAAACCAGCACATAGCATGCAAGTGTGATGATCGAAACCAACATAACCTTATAAAGCCAAAATCTCTCTGGGTGTTTGTTGCTCTACACCCTTAATCCTGTCAGATGGGAGGTTGAGATTTCTGTGATGAAATGGGTTCCAGGCCAGCTTGGGTCTGAATCAGATTATGCCTCCCAATAATGACAGAAGAAAAAGAACAAGGACCTATGATTTTCAAAGCATCAAAAGCAATAATAGTCAACCCCAAAATACAGTTTATTTGAGAATGGTAAACCCAACCACAATATATAACCCACAAATATGTAACCCACAACTTGCCCTGACATGGAAAGAGAGATTAGCACTTCCAGTGCAGGCCTGTGTACCTGCTTTTTGGTCAGTCAGCGTTGTTACCTTTTGGGGTGGCTTTGAATCTCACCAATGCTGAGTGCCCACCTCTATCCCTCTGTGCTGTGCTGTGAATCTGGTGTTCTGATCACCTATGCTGGATGCCCTGCCTCTGGGAGCTGAATGTGTTCTCCAGAGGGTCGAGGTGCTGTCAGTTGGGACATGAGAGAGTGCAGGAGCCTGGAGTTGTACTGGAACTGCTCAGCTGCTACCACCTCTGTTCCCTTCAGCAGTTCCTCTGCTGTCTCCCTTTCACATTTCTTGACTTTGCAAGGAGGCTGATGAGGTTGGGAAATCACCTCATTTGGTTTCTGCTCCTGTAGCTAGGCACTGGGTGGGTGCATAGATCCACACAAGTCTGCATGGATCAGGTCTTGGTCTGCAAGCTCCTTGGTGGGATTCTAGCCAATTTCCTCCTTTTTGATAGATCTTAGTCTCTCTTGCTTCTCTGCTATGGCTGATAAAAACTGGTATACCTTCACTTTTCAGACAAAGAGTGTATTTTGATGTGGTTTGCTCAAATACCCCTCTAGACTTTATTAGTGTGATTCCTATGCAGCCATCTTACCTGGAAATACCCTGATTTCAATTTTGTCTCTACTAGTTCTGTTTTGCATCTTTGCAAAGCTTACTTAACCTCTGTCAACATCTAGTTTTCCACTTGTTACATATGAATAATAATAACAATAATATCTATCTCATAGGTTCCCACACTAGGGAAGAATTTGTCCTTATATCTCAGGGGAACATTTTAACAGACATGAATGATGAGCCAAAGATTGATAGGTAAAGTCCTAGGCATAGGCTGTTACAGTCCAGATATGATGTTGCAGTAATATGTATGATGTTTCTCTATTCTTCACACTCTTTTCATTCAAGAAAAAAAGGGTCTATCTAAACAATTCTGTCAGCAAAGAAGATAGGAAGAGTTATCTAAAATAAAGTATAAAATACTTTTTGTCAAAATATTCATTGCTTAATTAAAAACACTAATATAAATAACCATGCAGTTATACTCTTTGTCTTCTTTTTCAACCTTTTCCTAACTTTCTAGCATTTGTGTTAACATTCTTAGTCTTTGAGCTAATAAGATTCCAGTGGTCTTTAGATCAAGATGAATATTATAGCTGGGTATAGTGGGGCATGCCTTTAATGCCATCAATAGTAGTATCACCATGAGTTTGAGACCAGCCTGAGACTAAAAAGTGAGTGTCAGGTCAGCCTGAGCTACAGTGGGACCCTACCTCAAAAAAAAAAAAAAAAATTTGAATATTATGTGATCTTCCTTCGCTCCTTCTCTACATATGATCTCATCTTCTGGCTGTAGGGAATGCTGAGCCCGTACTTTCTAAATAATTATTTTCCACATCCCATTCTCTATAGGTGTGATCCCCAGATGATCTAGGCACAGCTCAAACCTACTGAGAACATGTCCTCATCACTCCCTCATCTTCCCCTTTTGTTCCTCTCAAAGCTATTCCTAATATATGGAAGGAAGATTGTTCTTATTCAACATATTTATAACCTGCTCACTCAAGCTCCTGTCACTGAAGTGATCTAATTACCAGTGAAATATCCCAGTTGTGTTGTCTGCAGTTGCATGTTTCCTTCTAAGAGTTAGAGGCATCTTTCCAGGGCTTGACTCCACCCATTTTTTTCTATATCCTTGATCTTCCTATCTAATTAGTCAAATCAAACCCCACAGAGCATCAAATGAATCTCTTATGTCTAGTCTTCTTTCTTCCATAACAATCTGAAACAACAAAACTCAAACTTATTTCACCATGGAATTCCTCTTATCTTAAATCTGCATTTTGATGTTATTACCATAGTAAAAACTACTTCACTTTGTAGTTTCAACCCCACCACCACAATATGTCCTACTGTAGGGCTCTGATAAAGTTTATTGATGTTTATGTACAATTAGCATTTTCTGAGTACATTTTTATAACACTTACCTGGGCTAAAATAGAAAGTTAAAGTTAAAAGGTAGTGAAGACTTCCATGGTATACCAACTCAGGATTCCTCCTTAGGAGAAAATGTTTACACGAGGAAGCACAGTTGTTTGCTTGTTTAATACCAAAAAGGTTTCCCTCTAGAAAATCCCAGACTCTTAATTTCAGATTGCCTCACTTTAAAATGCAGATCCAAGTATATGTAGAATAACTTTGTTTGTTCATTGAGTTGCCAAAAAAAAGGGGGAATTGAGGTATATATAACAAATTCAATTCAGGAATAAACTTAACTCCATCCCTCCATCCCTCCAAATCATCTAACTTAAAACTATACAAGTAAACAAAGTATCCAGCACATGTCCTAAGTATAGCAGACAGACAATTTCGAATCCAAAAAAAAAAAAAAAATGTAAAGCCGGGCGTGGTGGCACATGCCTTTAATTCCAGCAGTCGGGGGGCAGAGGTAGGAGGACTGCCATGAGTTCGAGGCCACCCTGAGACTCCATAGTGAATTCCAGGTCAGCCTGGGCTAGAGTGAGACCCTACCTCGAAAAACCAAAAAAAAAAAAAAAAAAAAAAAAGTAAATAAAGTGGAAGGGTGATTGAGAAAAATATCCACCATTGGCCTGTGGTTGCCACAAAAATGCACAAATACTCATGTACTCATGCATACACAAACATGAATATATACATGTATGCATACCACACACATACTCATGCAAAAACAAACAGATTATAGCCAAATCAATCAAACAGAAGATAGAATTAGTGATCTGGAAGACAGAACATTTTGAATTAGTCCGTCACTGGTGCAAAAGCAAAATGAATGAAGAAAAGTCATGGGAATTATGAGATCAAGAATCAAAATCTTTCCATAATAATAATTATGTGCCGGGGTCCAGCCCTGGCTTGAAGAAGGGTCCCTAAAGAGAGGTGTGAAAGGGAGCAATGCAATAACAACTCAAAGTCAAGTTCTGGTGCAGGCTGACAGGCTAATGCTGAAAACAGCTGAGTTTCTCCATCTCTCTTTCTCTGCTTCTCTGCTCTGCTTTTTTTTCTTTTTCTCTCCTTTTTTTTCTTTTTCTCTGTTCTCTGTTTTTCCCTGCTTCTCTGCTGCCACAGCTCTTAGCCTCAGTCTTTTATTTTCTGATCATGTCATGCAAGAACAAACTTCAAGAAAGGTACAGTTCAAAACAATTCATAGAAACTTTTGGCTATTGCTTTACATCAAACAACCCATAATTATTTACCTCAAGTACAGTCGTCAGGCTTTTATAATGATTAACTATTTTCACACTTTCCCCATGTATGTGTGGTCAAGCACTTGTGATTTCCTGAGCTTCTACTTTCAATTACTATATTAAAGGGGAGAGACAAAACAACCACAAAATGGGGGTTCCCACCATTAATCACTGGTCCAATAAAGCCATTAATCCCCCAGTAATTTATTTTGAATTTTCCTTTTCATATCTCTCCAATACTTAGACTTTGCCGCCCCCCCCCCCAATTGAACTCTTTTTGACCTCAGTTGTTTTTCCTATAAGGATTCTTGGTAAAGAGCCACAGTTTGCTGCAATTGCTACCATTCAGAAAAATTAGTCATAGAACAATTTTTACATTGTTCCAGAGGTTCATTGTTTCCTCCTAAGTGTATACTCAATGCCTGACTTTACTTAAGGTCTTTAGGAAAACAATTATCTCAATTATATCTGACCCATTTTCTTGTTTTTCCAGCTCTATGCCAGAGCTTCTTTCAGATCCATTGACCAACACTTCACTAACACCAATTTTTGCTGGAAAAGTAAACTTAGAGATTGATACACCAAGTGAAAGACAGAACAGACAACCATGATACAGAAAACCATAGATATCTATAGCATAGAGAGCCAAAGATGTCTCTGTAGAGGGGCCACATTGGACTTCAAGAATGAGACAGCTGGGCTGCAACTGTGTCATGCAGCTCTTCAGTGCTTGATTCCTTGTGATCCTGAAATGGCTTGCTTGCCATCTCCAGCAATTATGGAAATAAAAAGGGGGCATAAAGTATATTTGAACAAATAATGGTTTAAAACATCCCTAATCTGAGTATATAAGCCACATCAAGATAAAGGAAACATAGAGATATCTAGTCAAAGTCAAGCCAAGAAGTTGATTAAGGCCCAATAGTCAAGCTATCAAAAATCTAAAGCAGGGCTGGGGATATAAACCAATGGTTTAAGGCATTTACTTGCAAAGCCAGATGGGCTGGGTTTGATTCCCCAGTACCCACATAAAGCTAGACACACAAAGTGATACACGTATCTGAAATTTGTTTGCAGTGGCAAGAGACCCTTGAACACACAATCATATTCATATTCACTCTCCTCTCTCCTTACAAATAAATAAAATAAAAAAATGCTAAAAAGCAAAATTCTGAGACCAAGAATAAATAAGATGTACATTACATATAAAGTCACAAAATAAAACCTTCAGTGAATTTCTTAGCAGAAATCTTGTATGTCAGAAGACAATGGAAAGATATAGTCAAAGTAAAAAATAAATAAGTTTTTAATACCTGCCAACTAGGGCTGTAGAGATGGATTAGCAGTTAAGGTGGTTGCCTGCAAAGCCAAACAACCTAAATTTGATTCCCCAGGACCCAAGTAAGCCAGATGCGCAAGGAGACGTGTCTGGAGTTCATTTGCAGTTGCTGGAGACCTTGGCACACCCATTCTTTTCCTCTCTCTCTCTCTCTCTCTCTCTCCCCCTCTTTCTCTCTCAGTCTTTCAAATAAATAAATAAGCATTTAAATCTTACAAATAAACTGCCAACCAAAAAATCCTTCACCAAGACTTCAGAAATGCAGGGAAAAGAAAGTTTCCAAAACAAATAAATCTAAAGGAGTTCATTCCCACTTGACCTGCCTCATAGGTATTAGTACAGAGAGTTCCTAAAACTGAAAGAAATAACTACAAATGAATAACACACAAAAAATTCCAAAGCACAAAACTCAATGCTATAAGTAAAACACAGCCACATTAGTAACCTTGGGCTATAAATATGGTTTATAAGGCCATCTTATTCATTCTTGTGTGAGGGTTCAAAAAGAAAGCTATTCATATGTTTAGCTAAAATAAATTGTGTATACATTATAGGATGATGCAAGTTCTGACATCAAAAGTAATGTAGGGAGATGGTAGTAAAAGAAGCAAGTTACAAGGCATAATATAGAAGTCAATAATATCATAATGCAATAGGTTGTCATAGGTAGGAGACGTTCTATGGAAGTCTTAGAAGTCACATAGGAGGAGCAATTAAGAGAAATTTAAAAATATCTTGAGAGCAACTGCAAAACATACAATTTTAGAAGGATGACAAAATGCAAAAATGTATGTTACTTCAGAAAGATAATCAAACTATGAAGACAAGAGGACAAAAAAAATTCATAGCAGCCAGAACACAGCCCAATATCAGAAGTCAGTCCTTACTTTTAATAATAATCACCTTCGATGGGCTGGAGAGATGGCTTAGCAGTTAAGGCACTTGCCTGTAAGGCTAAACAACCCAGGTTACATTCTGCAGGATCCACATAAACCAGATGCACAAGATGGCACATATATCTGGAGTAGTTTTGCAGTTTCCAGAGGCCCTGTTGCACCCATTCTCTCCTCCCTCTCTCTCTCTCTAATAAATAAATAGATAATAAATTTAAAAATAATATTAACAATCACCTTCATGGCTCAGGGAAATTTTCAGAAGAGGAAATGGAAAGAATGTTAGAGGTACATGTTAGATCATTATGCACAGAGACATTGCCTCTTATCCATAACTGATGGCTAATCCCACAATTCATGACCCATAGTCCAATGAGGAGGGTCCTTGTGGAGTGGGGTAGGATAGGGAGGATGTTAACGATGGTACCAACATGACTGTATATACTGTGTACATAACTAATAAAATAATAATAATAGTAATCACCTTCAATACAAATGAATTAAATTCTCCAGTAAAAAAGAAAGATATAGAATGGATGAATTAGAAAACATGATTCAAGCTGACTATATGAGACACACCTTTAATCTCAGGACACAGAAAGCAGAAGCAAGAGGATCAAGAGCTCAAAGACTATATCAAGATATGTAGCAAGTTAGAGGGCAGTCTGAGGTATGTGAGACCTTATATCAACAGAAAAAAAAAGTTTGACACACATCAGATACATTATGCGTCTATACATACACAGATTGAAAGTGGAGGGATAATATAAATTGGACAGAAATTAATGAGGAAAAAAACAATACACAGAAACAAAGAGATGGTTCTTTAAAAATATAAACAAGATTGACAAATTCCTGGTCAAACTAACCAAAGTAAGTATAGAAAATATCCAAATTAGGACCTACTGGGCTGACTGCTGAACTCTATAAACTTTATTTACAAGTACTTTAGGGGGATGGAGAGATGGCTCAGCAGCTAAGGTAATTGCCTGCAGAGCCTAAGGACCTAAGTTTGATTTCCCAGTACCCATATAAAGCTATATGCACAGTGGCGCATGCATCTAGAGTTTGTTTGCATCAGCTGGAGCCCCTGGCATGTCCATTCACTTTATCTCTCTGTCTCCTCCCCTCCCCTCCCCTCACCTCTCCTCTCCTCTCCTCTCCTCTCCTTTTTTCTTTTCTTTTCTTTTCTTTTCTTTTCTCTTCTCTTGTCTCCCTGTCCTTGCAAATAAATAAAACAAATAAATAAAAATATTTAATAAAAAACTATTTGGGAGGGCTGGAGAGATGGCTTAGCCGTTAAGTACTTGCCTGTGAAGCCTAAGGACCCTGGTTCAAGGCTCAATTCCCCAGGACCCACGTTAGTCGGATGCAGAAGGGGCACATGTGTCTGGAGTTCGTTCGCAGTGGCTGGAGGCCCTGGCGCGCCCATTCTCTCTCTCTCTCTCTCTCTGCCTTTTTCTCTGTCTGTCACTTTCAAATGAATAAATAAACATAAAACAAAAATAAATAAAAAAAACTATTTGGGGACTCTATCTCATCCCAATCAGAAGTGCAAACATCAAGTAAACAAACGACAAGAAAGGTTGAGGAGGATGGGGGAAGAGGAGCCCTCGCTCACTGTAGGCCGGAGTGTAAACTTATGACACTATGGAAGTCAGTATGGATGTTTCTCAAAAAAATTAAAAATAGAATATGACCAAGTTTGAAACAGATGTTCCCCATAAACTCATGGGCTTTGAATGCTTGGTCTTCAGCTACGGCAATTTTAGAGGTAGAGCCTTGGTGGAGGGGGTATGGGAATAGGTTTTGAGATATAACCAGCCCCCACTGCCAGAGTCTTACGCCCATTTTCCACCTGTTGTGGCACAGGTGATGTCCAGCCTCTGCTCTACCATCTTTTCACTGCCATCAAGAAGCTTCAAGGATGTAGCCTTTCCTTTTACCAGTTGCTTTTTGGTGATTAAAAAGAAAAAGAAAAGAAAGGGCTGGAGAGATGGCTCAGCGGTTAAGCGTTTGCCTGTGAAGCCTAAGGACCCCGGTTCGAGGCTCGGTTCCCCAGGTCCCACGTTAGCCAGATGCACAAGGGGGCGCACGCGTCTGGAGTTCGTTTGCAGAGGCTGGAAGCCCTGGCGCGCCCATTCTCTCTCTCTCCCTCTATCTGTCTTTCTCTCTGTGTCTGTCGCTCTCAAATAAATAAACAAATTAAAAAAGCTTAAAAAAAAAAAAAGAAAAAAGAAAAGAAAACATGGTACCAGAGGGTCTGGATCAGATGTGGCTGATGGAAACCAGACTATGTGGGTTTGTTCTTTAGAAATGATTAGTGATAAGAACGTTGTTAAAGGATTTAAACTTTGAACTAAGAAATGACTTGCAGTGCTCTAGGCAAAGCTGGACAAACCATTCTGGTCAGGACTTGTGAGACCTAAGTGCAGAAAGCACTGTGGACTGTGGAAGCTTGGCTTATGGTGTGTTGGGGGTTGTTTGCCAGAACTGGGCTACAGGCTGTTTATGTGAGAGGTAGGATGCATCCTCAACATGTCCAGGGAATTTGGGCAGAGTTGAGTGAGGAAGAAATGGACTGTTGTGAGCAGATGGATGTGATACAGACAGGAATGACAATGTTAAACTGGAGACTGCTGCCCACTGCAGGCTGCAATTGAGAGATTACCACCAATGATATTGGGCCATCAGCTCTGTATTAGGACAATATGAAAAATGCTCAAGGAGCTTCCCTGCTTCTCAAAGTTGGCTTCATTCCCCTCTGAAATAACAAATCTTGTAGCCCACCTGGTACTATGGGAGTATAATAAATGCAGGAAAAAAGGGTCATTGGATTTGTAACAGGGCTTATTTTCTGGAAATTGCCACTGGACAATGAAAGACAGGGTTGTTGGAGTTCTTGCATGGAGACCGGATGGAGCTATGTCATGAAGTGTTGCTTATAGTGGAGAATCCAGGATCAGGATTGTAGACATGCCAAGACTACAGAACAGCTGCCATAGAAAGTTGCTCAGAGGGAGGAGAGCAGTTGGAACCCCAGAAGCTTCTATCACTGAGCATGCTGGGACTTAGATTTGATATTTGCTCTGTGTTAGATCTTGCATTGGTTCAATCTTTCTTTTCTATGCCTTATGCTGTTTTTGCAGTGTGAACATTTGCACTGTGACATTATGCATAGTTAATTTGTGATTTAATTTTATAGGCTTACGTTAACTCTCTTGAATCCCAAATGAGACCCCGGACTTTTGAACAGTGTTGATATTGATAAAATCTATGGGTACTTTAAACCTGGACTTCATTCAAAATATTTAACATCCTGAAATGGTCTGAGTCTATGGAGGCCGGGGATGCAAGATGATAGTTTGAATCAGCTATCTCCCATAAACTAATGTGCTTTGAATGCCCCCTCCCTCAGCTAATGGCAATTAGAGAGGTGGATTCTTGTGGAGGAGATGTGTTACTGGTGTTAGGCTTAGGAGTGTTATACCCCAGCTTCCCTTTGACAGGGTACAGCTTGTTCTTGTTGCTGTTTTCCATCTGATGCGGCAGAGGTGATGTTAAGCCTCTGCTCTTCCATCTTTTCCCTGACAACATGAAGCTTCCCCTTGATACTGTAAGTCAAAATAACTCCTTTCTTCTCATCAGTTGCTTTTAGTCAGATGTTTTGTCCCGACAAGGAGAAAGTAACGGAAACAACTCAGCCAAACAACTTCTAGATGTGGAACCAAAAGACTGTCAGTCATTCAACAGAGACACTTACACATTTGTGTTTACTATCGCATTATTCATAATAGGTAAGAAATAGAATCAATCTAGATGTCCACAATAAATGAATAGATTAAAAAAATGTGATACATTTAGGCAATAAAATTTAATTCAGACATAAAAATATGAAATCATATTTGCAAGAAAATGGATAGAACTGGAAATGACTTAAGACAAGTGATCTAGCAGAAAGACAAATATATTTTCTATCATTTGTAGCTCTTAATATTAACTAGTGTGTGTGTGTGTGTGTGTGTGTGTTTTGAATAACTAGAAAGAGGACCATGAGAGGGGGAAAGAGGTGTTAAGGAAGTTAGGGAAGGATCAAGGATTAACAGATTACATATGACATGAAAGAAAAATGGGTGCTACGCGGGGGCGGAGGGGGGATTAAAAGGCAACCAGGGGGCCTGAAGAGATGGCTTAGTAGGTAAGGCACTTGCCTACAAAGCCAAAGGACCCAAGTTCCATTCCCCTACCCACGTAAGCCAGAAGCATAAGGTGGTACCTGCATCTGGAATTTGTTTTCAGTGGCTGGAGGCTGTGGTGCACCCATTCATTCTCTCTCTTTCTCTCTCTCAAATAAATAAATAAACATCAAAATACTTTTTTAAATGAGGTAACCACGGAGGAACAGTGGAACAGAGAAGGATCAACACAGTATGTAAGTATGTATAAAATGTAAGAATGGAGCACTTTACTTTGTATAATGATTTTTTTTTAATGAAAAATAAATAATTTAATGTGACAGAGAAAAGAACTTCAGCTAGGATAAATAAAGCTTTTGTGAGCTCTGTTTCACAATGTAAACGTAGTTAGTAATAATGTATAGTACATTTCAAAATTACTGATTTCCAAATGATCTCACAACACATATTAAATGACAGATATGTTAATTAGTTTAAGTATTTAAACATTTAAAAATCATAATGTCACTGTGTACCCCATGTGGAGAAATGGGAACACTTGAAGACTTGATAAGAATAAAATTCAGCATTAAGGAGGTAAGTGTACATAATGTAAAAAGTCTACTCAATCTTTAGTAGACTGAATTCTCCTGTGTCTTCTTTAGATGTGGCAAAAGAAGATAACATGAAAATGGAAGAACCTCCAGAGAGTACCATCAAGTCTCCAGAATCATAAAGAGCCTGTAAATCCATCTGAGAAATACTCTTCATTTTCCTATTGGAAGCCCTCATAGTTCATCCCAATACCTAGGAAGGCTATGACCAATGCCACTCCCTACCTCCTGCTCATCTCTTAGTCTCATGGATTTTGGTAGGGTGACAATTTTTGCATATGTGGTAAAATATGGGGGGGTTAAAAGAATGAATTTGCATTTTAAATATTTTTTTAATTTTAAAAACTTTTATTTATTTGAGGGAAAGAGGGAGGAGAGAGAACTGGTGCACCAGGGCCTCTAGCCACTGCCAGTGAATTCTAGACACATGTACCTTGTGCATCTGGCTTATGTGGGTTCTGAGGAATCAAATCTGGGTTCTTTGACTTTGTAGGCAAGCATCTTAACTGCTAAGCCATCTCTCCAGCCCAGACTCTGCATTTTTAATGTAAACATTTACCTAAAGAGGAACTGCATTTGCCCTTGAAGCATAAACTCACACAATCCTGGACTTTGAGTTTAATTAGATGGTTTTGGATAATATTGGAGGAGGGTAGGTATATTTCAAGTACAGCATCAAAAAAAGTGAATTTTTGTGACCAAGAAATGAAGGTTAGATTTATTATTGTTTCCAAATAAATGTGTGCTTTTCTGTGTGATTAGTACACTTCTATGTCCTGCTGGGATCATTTTCTGCCATGTGGCTTGCTTGGAAAGTAAAACACAAATGAAAATAATATATGTAGTTTCTGAGAAGAGTCATTGAAAATCTGGGATCTTTTCTCTTTTCTTGTCTGATAAGACTAAAAATTCATCAAGTAGAGCTGCCTTGTTAGCTGCGTTCCCAGAGTAAAACATCATGAATTTAAGCCATGAGCAGTAGCCTACGAGTGATGTATGACATGAGCAGGCAATGAAGCGTTGCTAGTTCTGTGCACATTGTGGTTATGATTACGAGGTTGCATGTCACCACAGCAGAACAGTCTAAACTGCCTCATAAAGGTGAGATCAACTATAAGGACAAGTGACCACTCTTGCTGATAGGATGGCCTAAGAGACATAATTATTAAACAGTTTTTATTTAGTTTAATGAAAACTCTAATCTAATGCAAAATCATTCTGTGCTCAGTTGTGGTTTGAAATGGATTTTATGAGTGCTGAATTTTATACTTGAGAACAGCTGCAAGAAAAAGAATTCCACGTGGTACAAGATGAGCTCAAAAGAGGGAAAATTATTCACTTGAAAAAATTAAAAGCATTTTATAACAAAAGGGTGATATAGTCTGGTGAAATGATTCGGTTATAATTCTTCCATTGCAAATGTAAAAATTCCAGTATGACACAGGAAGAAAATTAATGCACCTTTGGCATCATGATCATGTATTTAATGATCATGTAAAGGGCTAGGATGCATGATAGGACATGATTTACTTATATTACTGCATCACACATTCATGGTTTATGCACAAATCTACTATATGTGTATCACCATATATTTCCACTGTGCACTCACAACACTAATCCTTATAGCTCATTTCCATTGTGAACCTTCCATAAACAAGGTCCATGTATGTGTATGTCAAAAACATATCATGACAATATGGAACAGAGAAGAGTTGGTAATGCTGGCACCCTTGGGGCAGCATTTGAGTAAAAATAATTATGATTACATGATCATCACCCATCTTAAGAAGAAAACATAATCCTGAAGTTCCTACATGATATAGATATAGAGGCCAGAAAGACACTGGCATATTCTTGGGTTGAGGGGAAAGAGTTCTCTAAGCCAGAGCTTGTGCTATGCTGTGAGTGTGATGTGGCTACTGCTGCTACTACTGTTCAGGTCCCTGTTCACTCACTTTGCCTGCATCTGATGGATTTTGCTGTGGCTGGACACTACCTACACGTGACTATATCAAATAAGAATCAAAAGTAGGAATGACTTCATATTCCATACACCCTGGCTCAACCATATGCCATGAGAGTTGTGCTTGATGGCTAGAAGAAATGCCTTCGACTATGCAAAATGATCTCAGTATTGCTCCTATAACACTCGTAAGGAGGTGGTAGGTGTTGAAGCCTGCCTCCTGATCCAAACGCTCACCCACAGGGAAGAAACTGACAGTGAGACATGCAAATGCTGCCAAGAATGCAAAGCACAAGAATAGCTTTTCATAAGTTATGTATAAATTTAATTATAGTTTTCCTTCCAGCTTAATATTACTAAGAACACTGTTCAACCTATAATATACAAGGAGATTTCCCAATACTACACCCAATTATATTATACACATACACCATTTTGCATAGACAGAAAATGTTTTAATGCATTTGTGATATGAAAAATGCCAATCATTTTAGCTGGATAAGTAAGAGTTGCAAACAAAATCACTATTGGAATAATGCAAAGGAAGCAGAAGTGAGGAGACAAAACAAATGTTGAAGACCATGAAAATAAAAGAAAAGCATATATCTCATATAGAAAGGGCAAATGCAGTGAGATGCCCATCAAATGCATATACTCATAGAACACTGAGTCCAGTGCAGACTTCTCACTTTTCAGGAGAAACCAGAAATCTAGAATTTCCTGCAAAAAAATGTTTTATTTTTAATTCTACCCACTAAATAAAAAGAATAAGCAATTTATGCCCAATAAAAATATTTACTTGAGGGCTGGAGAGATGGCTTACCAGTTAAGCACTTGCCTGTGAAGTCTAAGGACCCCAGTTCAAGGCTTGATTCCCCAGGACCCACGTTAGCCAGATGCACAAGGGGGCACACCCATTCTCTCTCTCTCTCTCTCTCTCTCTCTCTCTCTCTCTCTGTGTGTGTGTGTGTGTGTGTTTGTGTGTGTGTGTTTGTGTGTGTGTGCGTGTGTGTGTGTTGCTCAGAAATAAATTAAACAAAAAAAATATATTCATTGGATGGATTGGCCCAAAGACACAAAGTTTGTTTCTGGGTTTCTATCCACTCTCAGGTTACAGGCCTTTGTCAGATACAAAGTAAAATGCCAATAAGGAGAGGTTTGGTGTTTTTTTTTTTTTTTTAATTTCTTATTTTACTTACAACTCAATTTTATATCAAAGAATAAACAGGGTTTGTTATTAAATATAATAGCCATTAAGATTTCCCCTTTACACGGAGCATGCTTATGGCTGGCTGATCTTTTGAGGATATTATTAAATGTCAACTAGTTATTTTCCAGCACTATCTTGCTGGGAGCTTGATGTGAGAGGAGGTACAGATGCCACACGAGTGATTTTTGCTCCCCAGAGTAAAAGGAGTGGCGTGACCTCTAGGACAAAATGAAAGGTGAAATGACTGTCTATGAGGTCCCCTTTACTGGGCAATTTACTGGGTAATTGCTGCTTGGACATTTGTCACAGAGGATTTCACAGTTGCAAATTCACCTGGTCAATAGCAATTATTATCAAACCCCAATAAGAATTCCGAGTGTTTCCATTCTACTATGGTGTGGTATGTGTGCAGGTATAAAGGTGGTATGTGCATAAGTAAAGCTGAAAAAAATATTCACCTGATATGCACATAGCCAGCGGAAGATAAGGAAATGTGCTGCCTTGTTTCTGCTCTCAAGATGTAAATAAGTGCCATTTTTCTACATAAAGTGTATTGTTTTCTTCATTTTTGTGCTTTTTTCGGTGATGACTTTATAAGTAAGCATGCTGAAATAAATGACAAAGTACTCCTAAACATAGGAAGATTGCAATAAGCCTCACAAAGAAAACATACATTAGGTCAGTGATTTGAAGCACTCAAGGGTCTTAGGACTGTGCTAGTAATGAACAAAATGAACTACAATAAATAAAGCACTTTTAATACAAACACACATAATATCTTGATGGACTGGCTGACAAAAGTGACCAGAGCCTCAAAGTTACATAATGCCGTGTTCTTTCTAGGTGCGATAGTCAATTGTGTTGACCAGTACAGTGTTCTGGCCCACTTTATAAGACATAACCACCATAAATAATGATAAATGTCAATATTTAAATGCAATATTAAATTTAAATATTGAAGTTTTCTGATTAAAGCACAACAAAGAAGCCAGCCAGTAGCTTTCCAGTCTCAAATTTTAGTGGTACATGAAAACCTTCCTCAATTCTTGGGAGAGTGGACAGGTTAGATCCTTTGAGCTCCTCATATTCTGCTCTTCTATAACTTGGTCAGGGAGGTGACTCCATATGCATCCTGCATTTGCCTATAGTGAGAATATAGAACAATGATTTCTTGATTTTTTTCACTTACAAAGTTCTATTATTCATGAAAAATATTTATAACAATTTTCTGTCTTCTAATAGCAAACTTTCATATCCCCTCTCTCCTACTTTTCCTTTCTCACTGAATCTCCACTTAGTATTTTATCTGTAGAAATTCCTATTGATAATCTGTCATTATTGATTTTCATTTGGGTTTTTTTTTCAATCAGTCCCAGCTTTTAATTTGTTGCATTTGAGGATGAGAAGATACCCAAAGTTTCTCCTTTTAACTAGCATTCCAAACTTCTAAAAAGTGGCTTTAATTCCTCCTCCTGCCCACCCTCTTAACACCTCCTCTGTTCTTATGAAGTATTAATAAGGTACCAGCATGGTGTCCTGTGAACTTGCTGCCTAAATTTAATGGATAATGTATATGAGAATCCTACAGAGGATCTCTACAAACATAATAGCCTTCTCTAACTCTATTTATAGCATAGCCCTCTTAACTTCCTGAGTAGTTTTTGAAAAAACTCAAAATCACATTAGGTCACTTTTGAATCAATTCATAGCTTTATTGAGCAGCAGTGAACCATGAATCAGCCTGGACTGAGTAAACACACAGTCCATCAAATGATAAATCTGCACAGAGGCCACTTAGCCTTTCTCTCTGCTCCTATAAAAAAGGAAAGGAAAAGTATAGAAGAGAGTGAGAGTGAGCAAAAGAGAGAAAAGAGTAAAAAAGAGAGACATACATAACCTGAAGTCATGGGATTATCAATTTAATATTACATGTCTCATACCAAAAGACTTGGTGTTCTAGATATAACTGTTTTTACAAAGTAACAGAAAGTAAGAAAGAGGTCAAAATTGGAATGATAGGGTAAAAAAAAGCAAGAGAATACAATATGAAGAGTCAAGTAGATAAGCTAAAAGAAAGAATCAATATAGTGATTCAAATAAAACAACTTAAATAGTTACTTCTATATTTTTTTTACTCCATTAAAATCTGAAACTCTCAAGGGCAAGTAATATGATTAATTATCTGTGAATTCACAAGAGCGTCTTCAATGTAGGTGCCTGTTGAGATTAACTGAGTTGAAACATGCTATTATTTGGTTACTAATATCACTATTTTTCAAAAACAAGTGACACTCTTAAAAGAAGCAGACAAATTAGGTCAGAACATACACGTGGCCCATCTTCTACTTTGCCAACTTCTACCTTGACATCTTGCCAGCCCAGTTAAGAAACATGAAAAACAAAGACCAAAGATACTAATGAAACTATAAACAGAAATATATAACTCTTTTTCCCAAGATTTATTAATCCATTCTTCCCTGAGCCCATTTTATTTGTATCCACTTGAAATTTAAGGAGATTGTTGAAAATATTGATAAGCTTAATATTACCTAGCTTAAAATCAATGATTTACAGCTGCAGTTATTTTATTTTATCATGAAGCTAAGAATGATAAAAATGTTCATTATTCTAATGAATATCAAGTTAATTCCAAAAACATCTGTCTCTTATTTCCCTTACTTCAAACTAGATTGTCTTATGTCATTAATAGGCTATGATAAAATCTGATAATTTAAGTCAATTCATTTTGGAAACAATATTCACAATAAAATGAGTGGAGTTGTTTCTCAGTATAGAAGGCAAATTTAGTTATTCATGCTCCCCTGTGGATAGCAATGCCCAAGGACTCTTTTAGTCTCTAGTATAAAATGAGAAAGTATTTGTATATAATGTGCATGTACCCTTATAATAACTTGTACAATGTACATGGTATGTAAATAGTTGACATACTGTTTTAGGAATAATGATGAGAAAAGTCTGTATGTTTTTTTTTAGTACATAATAAATTATTTTCCCACTTTTTTGATTATGAATACTTGGGTACAGAGCCCAAAGGATACAGAAGACAAGCTGCATGTAGTTTCTTATGTCACAGACTTTGTTGTTTTATATATTAATAGCTCTTGTATACTGAATAAGTGAAGAGAAAGAATGGTATATCATAATTCTTGCCTTCAGAGAGATTATAGTAGTGTCAGAATGATAAAAAAAATAATTAAATGGGATGGTTCAATACTATCTTCTAAATAGAAAACCAGAGGCCAGCCTGACCTGGCGGGGCAAGAGGGTGACTGGTCAGGTACATGTGAGTGATGATAATCTACACTGAAGTAGGATTGGGTGTGAACAGAAATGTTTCTTAAATATTATTGAGCTAAATATACATGCTAATTTATTTCAGTTTGTCAAATTTAAAAATGTCTTGAATGGATTAAACTACATTTCTGTGTCAGCAGACATAATAGCAAAGTTGCTTTATAAAGCAACCTTTTCAGTGCCTGTTGGCTAAGTAAAATTTTACCATTAGTGTTCCAAATAAAGGTCTTATTCACAGAATGTTTCTATATTCAAAACCTAATCTTGAGGGGCTGGAGAGATTGCTTAGCTGTTAAGGTGCTTGCCTGCAAAGCCTAAGGATCCAAGTTCAATTCTCCAGGTCCCATACAAGCCAGATGCACATGGTAGTGCATGCATCTGGAGTTCATTTGCAGTGGCTAGAGGCCCTGGCACACCCATTCTCAGTCTCTCTCTCTCTGTCTCTGATAAATAAATAAAAATAAATCACAAAAACCTTATAAGAGATATAATTATATTTAATAATCATACATATATTTAATTATATAATTACTTATATTTGTATATTATATAACAGTACATGTAACATAAACAATGAAGACTGTAAGAAAGAAGCAAACATGTTCATGTATTGGAAGACTTAACATAGCAAGAACTGAGTTTCCCCCCAAACTGCATACAATTGCTATGAGATCATATAAAGATATTCCATATATGTGAAAGAATTATTATATATGATTTATGTGGCAATTCGAATGAGATAGAGTTTATCAGACATTTTGGAATAAGAGCAAATTAATACAAATTAAGCTATCAATATTTAAGAATCATTGTGTATCTAGAATTAACAAGGCTGGTATTAGATTGATGGACTCATTGATTCATGAAACAGAATTCTGAACCCAAAAATAAACATAAAAATTTGACCAACTGATTTTTCTTAAAAGCAATTCAATGGGGGAAATATAGTAATTTCAACAATAGGTACCAAAGCAAGTGAAATTCATAAGTGAAAAAAAAGGAATGTGAAACTAATTCTGCTAGTATCAAGTTTTTCTAGATATTACCCTTAAAAGAACTGGGTGGAGCTGGTCACAGTGGTGCCCATCTTTAATCTCAGTACTCAGGAGGCAGAGGTAGGAGATCACCTTGAATTCGAGGCCACCCTGAGACTACACAGTGAATCCCAGGTCAGCCTAGGCTAGAGCAAGACCCAACCTCAAAAAATAAAAACAAACAAACAACAACAAAAGCGAGAGAGAGAGAGAAAACCAGTGGAAAACATATGAATTTTTTCATATTATTTCTTACAACAATGGAATATACAATGTCTCAAAAATGATTAAACAACATTCTGTTATATCTGCATGGAGAAAAAAAGGACAAATAAACATTTGTAGCACAATATGATACATGTAATAATGGAACCACGAACAAAATTCCTTCACAAGAATAATAGGGTTTCAAAAGACATTACCAAAGGCCTTCTGAAAGAGCTAGGTTTTGAAATAAGTCTTGAAAGACTAGAGTCTTTTACCAGCTTCCTGTTCATCTTTACAATAACTTTTTATTTATTTTTTTTATTTAAGCTTTTTTTTGTTGTTACATACAGTGTATATGCTGGTACCATCGTTAACCTCCTCCCTATCCTCCCCACTCTGCAGGGATCCTCCTTACTGGGGAGTATGGATCGTAGATTGTGGTGTTAGCCATCAGTTATGGGTAAGAGGCAATGTCTCTGTTCATAATGACCCAACATGTGCCTCTAACATTCTTTCCGCCCCCTCTTCTGCAAATTTCTCTGAGCCATGTTGGGTTCATTTTAGGTCTGCTTCAGTGATGAGGTCTTGGGAGCCTCTGTGTCTGTGGATATCTGGTTTGGTAGGAGTTGACTGTTCTCTGTGTCTATCTCCTTTGTGCTTTTGCTGGTACCAGTCTCACCAAGGAAGCAGCACTCTTGCTCATTTCACCCAATACTCTTAGTTTCAGCTGGAGCCCTTTTGAGGTGTAATGGGCTGGTTCTCTCCTTGGAATATGCATCCATCTGAAAAAAAGAAGCAAATTCTCCAACAGAAAGTGAAGTTAGTGCCAGATAAATAAGATAACCTTTGTTTTCTTAGAGAGAATTTAATAGGCGTAAGCCCTTTTATAGCCCACAATTGGTAGAAGCTTGATAATGGAGAGTGGGCTCATTTTTGGATATGGTTCTGACTTGTTTCCCAGCTCCAGCTATGGGTTCCATTCCACTGAGAAGATCAATTAGCCAAATCAAGAGCAGATGGTTTCCCATCATGGCTGTGTGCCACTATTGCACTTGTGTGAGCATCATGTCAGGTTGTTAGGTGCTGAGTAGCTTAGACCACAAGTTGCTTGGACAGATGTTGCTCATTTTCCCCCAGTGACTCATGTATCACCTTCTTGTACTAGATGAGCTGACTGTCTGGGGACTGACTCTCTTCCAGACTCCAACCAGGTCTCTCCATGTTCCATACAAACAGCATATGGTGTCTTCAGCAGTAGGGTCTTACCACTAACCTTTGGTGGGTCATCAAGTACTCTGAAAGAAATCTTTCTTCTTTTGGGAAACCTCTCTGATCAATAGCTCATTTTGGATGCTAGCCACATGCTGGCACTAGGAGTTACAGGTCAGTGCCCAAGAAGAGAAGAAAGGAAAGGATAAGTAATATAAAAAAGAGAGAGAGAAGAGAGAGAGAGAGAGAGAGAGAGAGAGAGAGAAACAGGAGAAGATTAAGGTCAGTCTTCATCATACTCCCTCCAGGGCCTTGTGATTCAGGTATTCCCTCTAAGGGCCTGGTGAAGGTTCAACCATTTAGTCTGCTTTTTAGCATGTAGAATTTTATGGTACCATTGCCATTTGGGTCCAGTTTTGTGCCCCTACCCCCTCCCTTATCTTTCCCTCCCTCCCCACCCACTCTAATGTCCAGTCCTCAAGATACTTATAAGGTATGTCAGCATCTTTTGTAGATTTAATTAAGAGCCATAGATGAATGAGACTATACGATGATTATCTTTCTATTATTTTGTGAGCTAAATCTTGGAATGTTCAGTTGATTATCAGTGTGCACTGACAATGAACTAACACTCACTGGTTAAGCTGAAAGTACCAACCCCATCAAGTCTGTTTGCTTTGCCCATTGCAAAACCTCACATTGTGTTCCACTTACAAAGTCAAGAAACCAATTTTCAAATTATATAGTAGAAACACCCCTAGAGAAAGAACTAAATATGCAGATATATAATTGTTTATATTACCTAGTAGCAATCCATTAATCAAAAATATAGGGAGAGGTAGGAGGGAAAGCAAATCAGGAAAACCCAAAGCAAAAGAAATTCTCCCCCTCTCCACCCTGGCTGGGAAGGGGAAGGAGAGACCAAGACAATCTCCATCACATAGTGAAGGTTTATCTCTGGGAAAGAAGTGTCTGAGGAAAGAGCTCACACACAAGCAAGCAAGGTAGGAAAGCACACAAATCCAAGTAGAAAAGCACTCAGGCACCACAAATTCTCCTCCTTCCCACCTTTGATGGGGAGCAGAGACTGAGAAGATTCTCCACACATAAGAGAGCAGAAGGACAGGGTCAGCCAAATAAGAGCTTACAGAATTGTCCAAGAGAGGTCAGAAGAGCCGAGAGCTTTTCAAAGGGTCTTACAAACATTGACATGAACTGGCCATCTAGTTAGAATGAGCTTAATCATCAGATTCAGATGTGTTAAGGAAGGAACCTGATTGGTTAGTGGGCTCAAGAGGCTGACTCCGGAAGAGCCAATCTACAGGTGTGCTAAGCCCAAGAAAAGTTGAGGGAAAAAGGAAGCTGGTGCTGAACTTGATGCTTGTAGTCATATTGGATGTCACTGGATCTGACTTGGGCTATAGTCTTGCCAGAGTAAGCAAGCTGGCCTCCATGTTTTCATTGGCCTATCAAAAAAAGGCTACCTTGCTCATTACCCATATGTAAGAAGGAAGGAACAACCACAACTTGGGAAAGGAAAAGAACTTAAAGCATAGAAAACTGTGGGCAGAGTCAATTTGTTTATAGGACAAGTATCTCCTAAATCCACTTCTCACTCTTAATGCTCACTACTGCCATTGCTTTAGTTTAGATGGAATATGCAATGGCTGTCTAATTGATTTTCTGACTTTCAGTTCTATATGTTTGTGATATATGGATTTATGGTCACTAGAATAGATTCTGAGTAAAAGGTAGTGCACAATAACGTGCAACTTTTCCTTTAATCTGAAAAAAGTAAACTTTCAGAGTGTTTATCAAAAGTCTACTTAAGGTCATACAATGTATGTCAATACTTAAAGCCACACCAGAAATGTGAAAGGTAGAGAAAAATTAATCAAACAAAAGCTAACTACTATGAGTTTTATGAACTATATGAAAAAAACATTTGTTTTAGAAATAAACCTTTGAAAGAAATCATTAAAAATATCAAGCCAGAAAGTGAAGTATTTCAAAACTTAAGAACTGATGTCAATAAATACTAAAAGAAAGCACTTAAATGAAAAAAAAAATGCTTAAAGAGGGCAGTGTCAGCCTGGATTCACAAACCCTCATTTCCTTTGTCCAGCCTCCAAACATCCCCCTCCCCACCTTCACAATGAATATCCTTGACTTGGGAATTTCTGTGTTTAACCTGGTTAATCTGTCACTCTTCACACACAGGTAGCATTGAATACTTCAAAAACCTATGAAATTCTGGTATAAAGCTTCTTAGTCCTTTGGAAGTCCTGAGTGCTTTTGATATTGTGATAAAATATACAGAAAAGTTCTCTTCACAGAGCAGCATTGGGCACAAATTTTGTTAAAATATAAAATCTCTGGGAAGCTCCAGTCCCTCGGATAAATGCCAAGATTTGAAAATGCTACTATAAAAAGGTGGAAACACATACCAAAGCAGAAACCCAGAGACTCCTGAGAGCTCATCATTAAAGTAGGCTTAAAACACACCCACAAAGCCTCAGAGAATTTTGTGGAAGAGGGGCATAAAAGACTGTAATAACCACAGGTTGGGATGTCCTGCCAGAGGCACTGCGTCGCCCCAGTATCTGACTGCTGCTCCCACAACATAACCTGCAACCCCATGGGGAACACCAGCAGCCCCACTGAGGAGGGCCCCTGGGGAATGGGGAAAGGGAGGAGGGAAGATTGTACCAACACATGATGTATCCATGCAAAGTATATTCTCAATGAAAAAGTTAAAATTATAATATAAAAATAAAAAATTGGAATATATATTATAGGATGCACACATGAACTTAGGTAATGCAATAAAAAAGAGAATGGAAAGAAAGGAAGAGGAAGAGGAAAAAGAGAAAATGAGAGGAGTGAGAACAAAAAAGGATAGAAAAGAAAAAAAATGTTAAATAGTTATACTAAAATCCTCTAGTGTTAACTTATATAAAGTCCTAATAAGTTATATAAGGTTACAAAAGAAATGACTCAGAAAATAAACTTTCCAATTGCATTTTAATAATATCAAAAAGATTATAAACATATCAATCAAAAAGCTAAGGAAATACTCTAATATCAAGGGCAGAGATACAGGATGTCAACTGAGGATAACAAAAATTTTCCTATGAATATTTAATTCCCTAGATTTTTACAAAGGATGGCACAAATAAGAAACCTATAATTACATCCTCCCATAAAGACTAAATTCTAAAGGCTTTAATAATTAACACTCATTTCCTGTTACATCAAGTGCACAAGAATTTTAGAAAAAGAAATTATCATTAAAGCTCACTTCTTTAAAATAAAACAGAATCATATTTTCTTAGTATAACTAGAGAAAAAATAATTCCAGCCAAAATGCAAAGCACCACTGAGAAGAAACCTCCTAAGTGCTGAGCAGGATGCTCACGGAGGACACCTGCTTGTGCCCGCTCCGCTCCTCATCCTCCTCCCAGCCCATTCCCAGACACATTAAAGGTGACCCTGAAGTCACTTTTCCCAAGTACATTTCATTTTCAGTCTATCTCATATCTGACATCAGCCTTCACCTAGTTTCCACCCCCCCCCAGTCTCTTCTGCTTTCTTCTCACTGAAGAAAGGCTTTGCAGAGGTGCAGTGTGTGCACAGTGGTGAATGAACAGATCACATTTCCCTCAACGTTCCACCGCCTCACTCTACACAGCACCATAGAAATTCTGAAATATATATTACATTTTAGAGAATCTTGGGGAATAAACAGTGGGTAAGATTGAAGAGAAAACATTAAATTCTCTGGTAAATATTACTTCTTTAGTCTAAGAGACATGCATATAGGACATCTTTACCCACTGCGGATATTCCCTGTCTCTCAGCTGGCTCTTGCATCCTCGGGACCACCACACTCCTATTCTAGCTCCTCTAGAAGTGACAGTCACTCCTTTTGTATATTTATTCTCTTTTCTGGAGGGTGCCCTTAAACACAAATGTTAATTAGAGGTTAGCATTGAGTCCATCCAAGCCAGAGATAACGACTCTAGAGTCAACAAGTGAAGGGGACAAAATGGCGTTGGTGGTGAACTCAATGGAACAGTGGACATACAGCGTTACTTGCAGCCCAGGCCCACTTGGTGTCTCTGAATCACTGTGGTCTTTCTGAGGAAAGGCTTCCTTGTTCTTCCACTTGTAAGGCAGGTAACTTTTGGATTAAACACCACATGCAACACAATTAAAAACACACATCCTAAGTAAAAATTCCTTATCCTTTAAGACAGCAAGTTCAGATCTGGAAAGAAAATAGTAAACATCTCTCTAATTGTCAAGGGACTCATATGGCTGTCAGTCTTATCAAGGATTTCTGATTTCTTTTATTGTATGGATGTTTCTAAACTCATACTTTTGTTTTCAAATTGAGCCTGCTCAATGAGGATAACAAGAACTAAATCGCATGCTTGTGATTGGATATCGCCTTTGATTCAGAAATTCTTAACTTCTGAAGTAATGACCTGCATCACTTTCAAGGTCTTCGTTTCAAGCACCTTCTTCAGTCTGTTCTCAATTCACATATGAGCTTTGGAAGGTTCAGGGCATGTGGAGCTTCAGTTACACTAATATTATGTGTAACTTCTATCTACTCACTCTAATAGAATGTTGTTTCTTGGAATGAGCAACACAATGAACTTGATCCCCTTAGAATGGTTACATTATTTTAATGTTTTTTTACTCATTAAACTCTGAATTTTCCAATGCTCAGAGCTTTGCGACATTTAATTATTTCAACTTCTATCTTGTTTGTTTGAAGGGTTGCCATCATCCTGTACCCCTCTGCCTACAGTTTAGCAAACAACCTTCCAAACATTACCTTAAATGAAAGGATTTCTAGGACTGCCGCATTTTCCTGCTGGTTTCTGTAGATCAGTGAAATTAGATGGAGTCATGGCAAAGAAAGCAAAAGAGAACTCACTTTTTCAAGTCAATTTTAAATTAAAGGCAATCATGTAATTGGGGCTAACAGGTCCATCATTTGCATGAATAAATATAGTAAGCAATAAAGGAATACCATTTACCTGATGGTTACAAGAAAATAGTATCATAATACCAATGGTAATGAAGGTAAGACATTCCGTTTATAGGGTTTCATGCTGAGGAAATTTACCCAATCAACAAATAACTAAAAAGTAAACTTATACACTATGTAAATTAAAAAAACATTAAAAATAAGGTCTGGACAATCACTATGAAATTATTAATGTGTTTTTAATTCATGCAAATACTTCCCCAAGCAATAAATAGCAAAATATTTCCTTTTGTCCTTGATTTCATAAAACCATATAATTCATAATTCTCATATTTTATTGAAGTGAAAGCCACAGAATTGAAGATGCTACCTAATCAAATGTGAATTCTGTTTAGCTAACAATTCTCCAAACACAATAGATATTCAAAATGTAAACAAAAATCTTAGCCTCCAAATTCAAAGCACTGTAATTGAATATTCATGAAAAATCTTTATCCACATGGACATTCATTTACAGTCAAGGAATTATTGACAAATGTTCATTAACTCCCAGGTTTCCAACACTAATTACTAAAAACTGACTCTTCCCACACAAGTACTGATACTTGTTCCTCTGTTAAAAAGCTAACAGCGTGGCTTTCTGAATACTTTCATCTTAAAATTTAAATGTTTGTAGCAGCATAGGAGAACATACATTTCTGATTCAGCAATTGTGTTCAGAACCACTCACCAGAAAGAGTAGGGGGGGCGATGAATGTGTAATTTTATCATTTTTTTCAAAGCAAAGCTCAAGTCCTGTCTTTTTTAAAGGATATAAGTGAAACAGACATTCAGTCTCTGGTGTAGTTAGATTCTCATTTGTAGTTAGTTATGCCTTTGAACTCTACCATTGCCAAAGCAGTTACAAGAGGAAATTGCTGAATGACTTGCCAAGTGGATAACCAGCAAAATGTTTAAGGGGCCAGAGGTAAATTGAATGCTAAGGCAGAATGAGCACTTGAAAGGGACTTGTCATTTTGATCTTGGGAATATATAGGCAAAGGAAAAGTTGTTGATTGGGAGAAGGAGAGAAAAATAAAAAGTGACTTAAATTCCTTCTAAGCAAGAAATTCCATGATAGTAAAGACTTAATGGGCATCAATAAATCTGACTTAAGGTGCTCACACTGTTCTAAAAGTATTAGCCAAAGTCAAGGGGTGGAAAAGGCCAGTCTTGGCAAGATGTAATTAGGCATGGCTGTCCTGTCCTGAGAAAATGTGTTATGTGTGTTGAGCCCAGCTTATCTAAATGAAGGATGACTGGAGGTATTGGAGCTCCATTTCTTTATACCACTGTGCAAGGGGGTCCTATTTAATTTTCACTAAGTTTCAAATACTATCCCTTATTTAAAACTTTGGGGACTTACTGTATACACTCATGTCTACATTATCCAAGCTACAACCAAATTGACTATTTTTCTGGGATTGGACTAGTTCCAATACCCTATTGCAAATGCATAATTACAAAATTAGGGTAAAATTCAGTTCCTAATACCATTCTTGATGGTGGCTAAAGCTTTGTTAGTCTTTTGATATTGCAGCCATTCAAACACTGAAAGCCTTTAAATTTTCTCAGAGGAACCCAATATTATACTCTGGTTTAATAGCAAAAGGTCAATATCATATAGTATTATCATTTGGATACTAATTTGCAAACTTTAGTCCTTAACTTTAAGCATTTATATTTGTTTCGCTATCTATAATAATCCTCATATAGCAAATAATATTCCTACAAACAGCAAAAAGCAGTAATCAGGGTTTCTTGCCATAGCTCAGACTGCCCTGCATACTTTTAGGGCTAGAAATCAGATCTGCCTTCAAACGCACCTTAGGGCTGCACCCCAGATTCCACCCCCGTGACACCCACTCCAGCCAGGGGGCTGGAGACAAGCTTTAATAAAACCCAGTAGGACTGGAGAGATTGCTCAATGGTTAAAGTGTTTGAGTGGGTGTCATTGCCCAGTACCCATGTAAAGCCAAATGTACAAAGTGGCACATGTATCAGAAGTTGCTTTGCAGTGGCTACAGGCCCTGGCCTGCCCATTCTCCTCCCCTCACCCCTACCTCATCTCTCTTATCTCTGTGTGGAAATAATATTGAAAACACCACCTCAGTCTACAAGAGACATACATCCAAACTGTCACACATGTAGTGGTGTGTGTGTGTGTGTGTGTGTGTGTGTGTGTGTGATGCACATTTACGTATAGTGGTATGTGGCCAAGGCCAGAGTTCAGATGGCCTTCTGCTGTCATTCATCCTCATGTTTGTTTTAGATGCAGTCTCTGTAAACACGGAGCTTCCACTGCCAAGAACCCCATTGCTGCTACGGGCTCTGCTCGCATCAAGACTGGGATGACTCATGTGTGTGGCCACATCCAGCTGTTTACATGGATCCTGGGTAATTGAACTCAAGTAATCTCATGACCTCATGCTTTGGCCATGAGCTCCTACCTGCTGACCCATTTTACCAGCCCTACACTAATCATTGTACAATATTATTATTATACTAATTAGTAGAAATGTTATGAAAGTATTTAAAATCATCACCTCATGCAAGATCAAAACTCTCCAGAGTTACCAAAGGCTTTTGGAGACAGGAGATATAGACTGGGGAAGGGCAAATGTCAATGAAGAAATACAGAGTTGCATTTGAGCAAAAGGAAAGAGTTTTGGTGATCTATGACATACAATGGTAACTACAGTTGTAACAATGCATTTCATAATTCAAAATTGCAATCTCCTCTTGAAAACCAAACAGGAACATCTACAAATTCATTTCATGAAACAACTTTTACTCTGGTATGCAAAGCAGGAATAGATAGTACAAATAATAAACGATAGATCATCAATCCTCATTAACATAGACATTATAATTTTATTAAATATTAATAAACAGAAAGCATCCATATGTTAAAAAATTGTCAGACACCATGGCCAAGTGACTGTAGAAGATTGGCTCAACATATGAAAATCAGTCACCAATATCAGGAGGCTAAAGAAAAATTTCATGGTTCTATCAACTATTGCAGCTAACAAAATTAGAATGTTTTTAATAATAAAAACTCTGAGAAAAATGATAATAGGAAGGAACTTCTTAAAATCAATAATGAGTGTCTAACAAAAACCTGTAGCGCTTTCTGCCACCTCTCAGATGCAGTTTTTCCCGACTGTTTTACAACTTCACAACTAAGATTTAAGCCTGTGATCTCAAAATTTCAAGTTTTGTTTATCAATAATAGTTTATTCTTTCATGTTGTTTAATTAAATGTTGGGCTGGAGAGATGGCGTAGCGGTTAAGCACTTGCCTGTGAAGCCTAAGGACCCCGGTTCGAGGCTCGGTTCCCCAGGTCCCACGTTAGCCAGATGCACAAGGGGGCGCACGCGTCTGGAGTTCGTTTGCAGAGGCTGGAAGCCCTGGCGCGCCCATTCTCTCTCTCTCCCTCTCTCTGTCTTTCTCTCTGTGTCTGTCTCTCTCAAAGAAATTAATTAATTAATTAATTAATTAATTAATTAAATGTTATATTGGCTATGGGACTTATACCAACTTTATTCTCTATGTCTTGTAAATGCCCAGTTTTTCTAGAACATTTTTTGAAAAAGCTGCATTTTCTGTGTTGGATTGTTTTACATCTTGTTAAAACAATTCAGTTGGGAATATATAGTATGAGTGGTTTATTTGTGATCCCTCTATCTTCTACCATTGAATCAACTTACCCAATTTCAGGATTTTACAAAGATGATTTGGTGGTACTGGCAGAAGAAAGAAACATGGATTGGTGGTTCTTGAACTTATTCTAAAAATTAAGTCAACTGAAGCCTTTTCTTCTACCATAGGTTTTGAAAAATTGGACCTGAACTTGTCTACTCTGTGAAATACCCTATTACAAGGATAGGCAATCCAATTATAGGAAAATATGTGAAAACTAGATGTCTTCCAAAGTATTAGCATTGAGAATACATAAGAAAGTCTCAAAATTCTAAGTTTTATTTATCAATAATTGTTTATGCTTTTATGGTGCTGAGCAGTATTCTGCAGCATGCATGCGCTGTGTTTTCCTCTACTGTTCATCAGAAAGAACATCTGGATTGCTTCTAATTTGTAGGTATTTTTAAAAAGTGTTCAATATTCATGTACAGATTTTGAGTGAACCAAACTTTTCATTTATTCAGGTTATATATCCAATAATGTAATTGCTGAGTTTTATGCATTTGGAAGAATATTTTATAAATGAACTGCAAAACATACTCCCATTTGTTGTCTATATTTTATTTGTTGTGCTCGATATATAATAATAATATATTTTTAAAAATAGTTGGGGTGGATAGATGGCTTAGCAGTTAAGGCATTGGCCTGCAAAGCTAAAGGACCCAGGTTCAATTCCCCAGAACCCACGTTAGCCAGATGCACAAGGGGGCACATGTGTCTGGAGTTCGTTTACAGTGGCTGGAGGCCCTAGCATGCCCATTCTTTCTCTGTCAAATAAATAAATAAATAAAATTTAAAATATATATATATTTATTTACTTATTTTTTTATGAGACAGAGAGAGCGAATGGGCATGCCAGGGTCTCCTGTCACTGCAAACAAACTCCAGACATATTGTGCCACTTTGTACATAGGGCTCCACTTAGGTATTGGGGAATTCAACTGAAGTCATCAGGCTTGCAAGTCCCTTTAACTGCTAATGCATCTCTCCAGCCCAATATATCTTAGTGTATGGTTTTTGTAGTGGTTTGATTCAGGTGTCCCCCATAAACTTAGGTGTTCTTAATCTTAGATTCCCAGCTGATGGAGATTTGGGAATTAACGTCTCCTGGAGGGGGTGTATTGTTGGGAGCAGGTTTATGGGTGTTATAGCCAGTTTCCCCATGCCAGTGTTTGGCACACTCTCCTGTTGCTGTTGTCCAGCTATGTTGGCCAGGGGGTGATGTCCACCCTCTGCTCATGCTGTCATTTTCCCCTGCCATTGTAGAGCTTCCTCTTGAGCCTATAAGCCAAAATAAACCTCTTTTTCCCACAAGCTGTTCTTGGTCAGGTGATTTCTACCAGCAATGCTAACCTGACTGCAATAGCTTTCCTTGGGGATATGTGAACAAACATCTGTATTACCCAAAGAGGATGCTGAATAAAAACAAAAGATACAATTCTGCTTAACTTGGTGAACCAATGATTTTGGGGGGTTACTTACAGTAGAATGAATATGGGGTTACTTATAGAAGCATGAATGACTCAAAGGCAGTTTCATCCACCAGGTTGCACCTGCTTGCAGTCACATCCACCAGGGTCTCCTTTCCCCAGCAATTGTCTACAGTTTGCATCACTTTTGGGATGGGCCTGTGAACCTATAGCTTTCTGAGTTTTCTTAAGTTCTTGAATCTTCTAAGCTGCCTCCTCCCTGGAGGAATGTTTCAACTTGGAGGTCAAAGATGCATAGCACTCCCTCCTCTGGTTCTTATACCCTTTCCAGCCTCTCTTCTGTGATATTTCCTCAGTCTTGGAGAGGTAGATTTAGATGCATGATTATTCTCTTCTATGTATGGCTGTATGCCACAGCAGGACTATTCATAGTAACTACTGCTCACAGCAGAAAGAAAGTCCACGGTTGAGGCTGATAACATCAAGTCATCTATAGACAACTAGAAGACAATGTTATGGGCACATCACATCAGTTTAATAGAATAGTGGACTTTAGACTAGAAATTATAATTTTCCCAGTCACAGATCTTTGTCCCATCTTAGAGTAAACAGACCAGACTTTAAATATACTTACAAAGCAGTTGGTTGTATCTGTAATAGTTGTCCCATTATTGTACCAGCACATGCAGCTTGCCTGGCATATTGGTGCTATAGCATGCAGAGGTCACATCCAAGAAGAGCTATTGTTGATAATGTTTCTCCAGTAGGCAGCATATTTCCTTCCATGAGTACAAAAGCCAGCCAACAGGGACTGAGCTTTTAGCTCAATATCAACCTGGTTTGTCCATGTCCTGCACACAAAGCATGTGGTGTCTTCAGCAATAGGAACATACCTTCTAGTTCAGCCATCCAATCAGTATCACTGATAATAGCCTGTATGGTGTTTGGGGCCTCAGAGGTTTCCCTGGCCAATAACTCTCGTAGAGAAGTAGCCCACCCTTAGCACAGAGATTTTCACCCAACCATATGGCTTCTGGAAATACCCTTTTCCACCCATGCATGGTGCCTGACAACATCAAGTGTGTCATGCTGTTTTTCTATTTTAGATGCTTTACCAAATCTGTCAGAGCCTCTCGGTTTAGCACAATATAGGAAAAGCTTTTGCTAGATGGTGGGTAGGATCCATGAAGGTCATGCATTTCAATAAAATGCCAATTTGGTCATTTTATTCAGTAGCTAAGGGACTATTACTTATATCAGTTGTTTCTTCAAAAAAAAAAAAAAAAGAAGGGCTGGAGAGATGGCTTAGTGGTTAAGCGCTTGCCTGTGAAGCCTAAGGACCCCGGTTCAAGGCTCGGTTCCCCAGGTCCCATGTTAGCCAGATGCACAAGGGGCTCACGTGTCTGGAGTTCGTTTGCAGTGGCGGGAGGCCCTGGTGCGCCCATTCTCTCTCTCTCTCCCTCTCTGCCTCTTTCTCACTCTGTCTGTTGCTCTCAAATAAATAAATAAACAAACAAAATTTAAAAAAAAAAAAAAGCAGCAGCAGCAATATTAGGACTAGCAATATGATAAAGCACACTACCCCATTTAGCGCTCCATAATTCACAGTCATTTTCCATAAGCCATGTTAACATTTTATCCTGGGCACTACTGTGGGGCTGCCATCCATCCCCTAGGTTTGGTGGAATCATTTTGCACTGTTTAACCTGGCTCTGGGTAAAGGAGGAAAGGTCATGGCCAAGAATGTCCCTTCTACTGCTAGAACTGGCTCCTTTGCTCTGTCAAGCTCCTAGACAGCACCCTGATTCTTGCCTTTCCATTGGCTATGCCTGGTTGCTGCAAGTCCACTGAACTGAATGTGAATCATCTTCACCCCCAGTGTACTTACTTACAAGAGAGAAATATACACCCATACACAGAGGGGATCACTGCCCATCTCTAGAACATCCTTAACCATTTTATCATTTTTTTTTATGGACCCTTTTGTTTATTTTATTTTATTTTTAATTTAATTTATTAGTTTTCATTTCAGTGAATACAGGCAGTTTGGTACCATTATTTAGGCTCATCTGTGATCTACTCCCTCCCATTAGACCCTCCTTGTTAATGAAAATGGGTCGTGCATTGTGGAGTTAGCCCCCAGTTATTAGTATGATAAATGTCTCTGCAAATCATGACCCAACATGTAACTCTGACATTCTTTCCGCCCCCTCTTCCGCAAGATTTCCCTGAGCCATGTTGGGTTCATTTTTGGTCTGCTTCAGTGCTGAGGTGTTGGGGGCCTCTGAGGCTTTGGCTCTCTGATTTGGTAGGAGTTGATTTTTCTCTGCGTTGATCTCCTTCCCCTTTGTGATGGTATCCGGTTCACAGGAAAACATCACCCTTGCTAATTTTGCCAGTTGTCCTTAGTTTCAGTTGGGCCCCTTTTGAGGTGTGTTGGGGCAGCTCTCTTCTTAGGATCTGCATCTATCTGGAAAAGAGAAGCAGATTCTCCAACGGAGAGTAAGTTAGCACCCGGAAAATTGAGATAACACTTTTTTGATAGACAGTTTGATAGGTGTAGGCCCTCTTATACCCCGTGATTGATGGTAGCTTGATATTGTAGAGTGGGCTTGTGTTTGGGTATGGTTCTGACTTGTTTCCCAGCTCCAGCTAAGGGTCTACTACCACTGAGTGGATCAGTTAGCCAAATCAAGAGGAATTGATTCCTCACCATGGCTGTGTACCACTATTGCACTTGTGTGGGCATCACATCCGGTTATTTGTTGCTAATTAGGTTAAACAATGTGTTGCTTGGACAGATCTTGGTCATTTCCCCCAGTCGCCTATGTAGCGCCTTCTGGCACTAGACACGCTGACTGTCTGGGGACCGACTCTCTCCTGGCTTCCAGCCATGTCATTCCATTTTACGCGTCAGCTGTGTATGGAGTCTTCAGCAATAGGGTCTTATCACTGGCCTTTGGTGGGTCATCAAGTACTCTGACAGAAGTCTGTCATTGTTTTGGGAAACCTTGTAGGTTTCTCTGATCAAAAGCTCATTGTGGATGGTAGGCCCAAGCTGGAAGTGGGGGTTACAGGTCAGTGTCCACTAAGAAATTGAGGAAAAAGATAACTAATATACAAGAGTTAGAGAGGAGAGAGATAGAGGGGAGAGGGGGAGAGGGAGGGAGGGAAGATGTAGGAGATTTAGGTCAGTCTTGATCCTACCCTCTCCAGTGTCTTGTGGTTCAGGTGTTTCCTGTAAGGGTCTAGTGAAGGTTCAGCCATTTCATTTTATCATTTTTGTCTTCCATGACCTGTTTCTCAGGATTTAAAACCTTCCAAAAGTTCACTACCACAGCCTTCTGTTAGTTCCCCACCCTATCCCGCCCCCAGGAGCTCCAAGTCCACACACAGTATTTGCCTTAAGTGCCCTGGACAGACCCCTCGGTTTGTTTTGTCCTTCTCTCAGCTCCCATTCCAATTTGTTTAAGCATGTTACAAGCCTGAAACACATGCCAATCTAGGCATTTAGTTCCACCATTTCTCCTTCTGGCTTGTCACAATCACTTCTGACCATGGGTTCAGTAAAGTCCTGTGTAAAATAAATAAATAAATAAATGCTGGAAGCTACAGTGGGCTTCTATAATCCAGAACACTGATGTTGCCAGTGCGATGCTAGGTAGAAGCAGGAAAAATTTCCTGAAGCTCCTGGTGAGCAAGTTAGCAGAGAGAATCCAAAGTGAGAAACAATGCCTCGAATGAAGTGAACAGGTGAAAACCAACACAAAAGTTGTGCTCTGACCACACACATGCCATGGCACCATCCCCCCACACCTATCATATACACATAGAGATAACAAACTTCAAAAATAAGACATTTAAAAATATTTATACTTTTCAACAATTGTTAAAACAGTTAAATAATCCTAAATATAAAAATTTATTAAAATTTTACAGAAAGCCTCATTATAGAGGAATATTTCCCTCAAAAGAGTATCTGCTAATTGTGTGTTTCAGAACCATTATCTACCTGTGGGAAAATAACAGAAGAAATAGGACTATCCTATGCTCTTCTAAAGAAAGCAAGGCAAGGTATGGTAGCAACTACACAAATCCATGACCTTAACAATCCTTGGGATGGATTACATTTTCAGACTAGTATGAGCCAAGAACAAGGAGAATTAAATAAGAAAGAGCAGCAAACCAGGTATGATGACTACAGTACCCAGAATCCAGAGCTTCACTAACAGAGCATGAAAGATAAAAAGTCAGAGCATGGGGCTAGAGAGATGGCTTAGTGGTGAAGGCACTTGCCTGCAAAGCCAAAAAACCTCAGTTCAATTCCCCAGAACCCACATATGCCAGATGCACAAAGTGGCACATGCATCTGGAGTTTGTTCACCATGGATGGAAACCCTGGCGTGTTCTCTTGCTTTCCCTCTCTCTCTCTCTCTCTCTCTCTCCTCCCCCCCCCCTTCTCTCTCTTAAATAAATAAAAATAAAATATTTTTTAAAGAAGTCAGAGCACCTGGCTGGAGGGATAGCTCTACAGTTAAAGGTGTTTGCTTGTAAAACCAGAGGGCCTGAGTTTGATTCCACAGAATCCATGTAAAGCCATATGCACAAAGTGGCACATAGGTCTGAAGTTCATTTGCAGTGGCAAGAAGCTATGATATATGTATATATATGGAGAGAGAGAGAGAGAGAGTTCTTGTTTATCTTTTCTTCATCTTCCTCTGTCCGTCCTTCTTCCTTTCTTTCAAAAAATAATTTTTAATTTTAAAAACTTAAAATTTCAAAAGCCGAAACAAAGTCAAGCCAGGAGAAGGGGCCCACAAGTTACAACTCTAGCAGCATGGCTGCAGCATCCTGATGTGAAGAGAAAGGACCCAGAGTACAGAGAACTTGTGCACACATCCCAATCACACATGCTTCTCAACATGTTATCAGGTTTTGCTAGATTCTGTGGTTCACGCCCCCACTATTGCACTCACCCTCTCTCTAAGAAAAAGATTTTAGTAGTAAAGAAACATGGTTCTTAATGCATGAGGCTTTTCTGGTGGAGATGGGGGGAACTTCAGGGAGGTACTAAGGACAGGCAGCACACAGAGCTGAGAGCTAGTCCCATGGACCTCAGGTAGCCCCGGTAAAAGTAGCCTTCTTATCACAGAGAGGAATGGGGAGGAGGCACAAGCCCAGATGTTGGAGGGCTAACAAGAAAACTTGCTTCAGCTGGGAGCATAAGCTGGCATGTTGATTGTTGCAATCAGGTTCCCATCGCTGGCAGAAATCACCCGACAAAGAGCAGCTTTTGGGAAAAAACAGATTTATTTTGGCTTACAGACTTAAGGGGATGCTCCACAATGGCAGGGAAAACGATGGCATGAGCAGAGGGTGGACATCACCCCCTGGCCAACATCAGGTAGACAACAGGAACAGAAGAGTGGCCAAACACTGGCAAGGAGACCCTGGCTATAATGCCCATCAGCCCACTCCCAACAATACACTGCCTCCAGTGGGCGTTAATTCCCAATTGCCATCAGGTGGGGAGACTAGCATTCAGAATACCTAAGTTTATGGGAGACACCTGAATCAGACCACCACATGGATGCATCTATGAATGGAGTGACAAATCATCTCCCAAGGGCAGGATAGGGATGAGGTAAACAAGGCAGTTACACTGGTGTTGAGTTAGATGCTTTCTTTATTTAAAATTTTGATTTTATTCATCACATATCTTTTTGCCTTATTTTTTTATTTTTTCATCATATGGAATTCAAAATTGTTTCTCTTGCATGCTGAATTCTTGTGTTGCCTCTTTTAATTTTTATCTAAAGAGATTGTTTTACTTGCTTCACCTACCAAAGAGGAAATACCAAAATAAGTAAAATGAGAGAAGGAAAAGAAAGGAAGCCAGTGAGATTGACCTTGGCCCTTAACACCTGTGCAGACAACTGCTGGGAGGGGCTCTCTACCCTCAAAGTCAGAGTTAGATTTGGTACCCTTTATTCTTCTGAAATACAACCAACACTTACTGAGTATTGATTTAATGTAAGGACCTAGTTTAAGAATCTTACTTATATCATCATTAGTAATGTCTCTTTTTCTGTATTAAATACACATTATTAGCTCTCAGTTGAACACTTGAGGATGCTTAAACTTTCTCTATTAAGCACATTTTCTGAGGCCATGTAGTTAGTAAGCCAGAGAGGCAAGACTGGATGTCCATGGTCATTTGAATTCAAGATTTACATCCTTAACTCCTATCCCAAATCTACTACACAACAAAGTCGAAGAAGGACCAGAGACAACAGAAATTGCAGTTGGCTGAAATATACAATTCTGTGTATTTGCCTTCTCAAAATGTCTTTCCTTCTCCTTAGCATACACATAGTGTATGTTCCCAAACCAGGAATAAATAAAGCTCATTTGAAGTTCAATACTTGACAGGTAATATGTGTTCCTAGAGCTGAGGAGGGCATCTATTTAATAGTTACCTTCTCACTATTAGGACAAAACACCTCACCAGAAGTAGCATATAGAAGGAAAGGGTTTATTTCCGGCTTAGTTTGGGGGGAAGGTTTCATAATAGTTTGAAAGCATGACAAGATCAGGTAGCTGGGTTTTATATCTCCACATCTCAGCAGGAAGAAAGGAGAGAAAATGAGCTCAGTAGCACTGGAAAGCAGGGCTTGACTATTAAATCCCAATGCCTACCCCCAGTGACACACCTCCAGCAAGGCTCCACCTCCCAACATTCCACTAGCTGTGGATCAAGTCTTAATCATAAACACATAAGGCTATAGGGGTCATTTTACATTCAAATATCACACTATCCAGTTACCTAAACTCACAGGGAAACATATGCATAATGGAAACAAAGACAAATATAAAAATATTTTTAAAATATAAACAAATAGAATTAATGAGAAGTACAAATGCTTGTTCTTATCCCACCATCAGAGAACTAACATGATGGATATAATATCAGCCACAGAGTATGTTCCTCCAAGTTGTCAAAGACCTCCAGGGACTGGGAACACACTTCTCCAAGCATAACAAAAAGAAGAATTAGCACTGGGACATGAGAATCAGAGGCGGCAACAGCGTGGGGTATGTATGTCCTGTGTGTGGACACAGCAGTATCACTCACTGAAAGCCAAATGAGGTCCCCCGAGGCTAAACAAATGAGGCCAGTAACTCACCATGGCCCCAGAAGACAATGCTTTTGAATTTTGCTCTTCAGTCTGAAGCCTTGAGGGAATACTTTGGTACAAATGAGAAGGGTTCTGAAAAAAGCACACAGGAAGAAACTCCCTACAGTGCCAAAAGGAATTACTCCAAGAGCATTTTTGTCAGAAACACCAAGATAACAACGGTAATCATTGTCAAAGCATTCTAGTTTTAAAACAAAGAAATTTAACTCATGTCAAAATTTTGACTGATAATAATGTTAATTGCTAACAAAAAGACTCTGATATCACACAATGAAAAAACTGGAGAATGTAACCTTTGGGTCATGTCAGTTTGAAAAGTACTACTGAGTGGTTAACTATTCAGTTCTTTGAATAGTGGATTATAAGAGCTTAGTAAATGTTCATTATCATAACAATAATATCAATTTTTACACTTCTAAGATGTAAATGTACCTTCTAAATTAAAAGCTAGATGGGGTTCTATATATTTTGCCTAAATCTTATTAAGATTAATACCAGTTCTGACAAGCCCCTTAAAAAAAAAAAAAAAACGATTACACATGAAGAAGGATTTCCTTCCTACTCTTGGGGAAATAAACTAGGAAAAGATAAGCAAAAAAGACAGACCACTGTGCACCATGGGATAGCACTTAATTCTGCTTTCTACTCTGTTTTGGTCCCAAGGAAATCCAAAGTGGAAGAAGTGGCAGTAATATTAGATGCAGGCATTTTAAGTTGGTGTTCTCTGAGCAAAATGCAAATTATTGAAAAGTGTTCCGAGTTTTGTTGGGTCCAGGTAAGGATCCTCAGCAGGGAAAGAGGGTTGCCAGGAAAACTGCTGTAGCACATATTCCACAGACATGGCAAGCAAGGTCTCCTAAGAGGGAAAGGTGGCCAGGGAAAGAAGCGTGGTACCACAGTGGGCAACAGTCCATTGTCACCACTGCAAATGGCAACACATGAACGGGCACGGAGCCTCCTGTGCAGTTGTCTGCTGTGACTGCAGGCACACTTGTGTCAGAACATTAAAACAAACAAGGCAACAAGCAGAGCCTTTGACAGCCAAGGTAGTTCTAATTTAGAGACAGGTTGAGCCACATTCACTAAGCCTGGCAGGCAAAACAAATCAGTTCAGGAACATTGAGCTTCTTTCAGACTTATCAGTAATGCTTACCTTAGCATTATGCTTTCATCCTGCCTTGATGCCTAAAATCTGTGCAGGATGGCTTCTACCAGCCTTTTATCTCGGCTTCAGTCCCCCCACATTGTGCCATATCAAACCCATCAGCTGATCCCATGCCAAATCAGCCTGGGAGCCTAGGCCATGCCAAGCTTTCCTCAGCAGCCTGAGACAGAGCAAGGGCAGTGGAAGAGGAAGGACACAACTTAAATATTAAATTCCTATATAGAGATGGACAATGCACTATGTAGAGATGGACAAGATAAAGAGAAAAAAATGAGTTTTTATATCTGTTACTCAACATATGACAGTGTTTTGGTTTTGGTGTTAAAATTCTTATATTCTAGGGGAAAGAAGGCAGAAATTACCAATTCATGTATTCCTCCAAGAGTCACAGAAAAGCAGGAAATAGCATGACACACTGAGCAACCGTTAAAAACAAATCAAATTTGGGGAGTATTCTTACAGCTGACTCCACATTGTTTATTTCTGACAGACCACAGCAAACATATGATGAAGATAAACAATTTAATATAAAGCCTTGTGCAGGAATTTAAGTAGTACTGACAAGAATGTTCTTGAGCATGATCTTTGTTTTTCTCTACAAACCCAACTTCCACTCTGAAACTTCCCAATCAAACTTTGTTCACTGACTTTCAACCTGTGATGACTTTCTGCTGTTAAGAGCTTGTCACCACACAACTTGTGAGCTGGCCCGCAGTGGCCCAGTCTCTGCTCAGATTGCTCTCCTTCAGTTGACAAGCCTGGAGATCTTGAAGACTGTTTTTTGCCATACGTTTCTCAAATAATAGAACCTGGCTCCAGACAGGATTGCTGTCCCCATCTCAATAGGAGGTTTTTGTTTTTTGGTTTTTGGTTTTTTTTTTTGCTCCAAACCACATTCATGACAAATTGTCCCCCTCAGCCAAGGCCAGTGTAAGGAAGATGGAATAGGGGAATTTCCTTGTTTCCTGGAGCTTACTGAAGAAGTTAGAATAGCTAAAATGCTGCAAGGATTTGAAAGGCATTAAAAAGCATTTCTTTCTTACTCCATTCAAATGGACTGAAAGAAAGGGGGCATTTATTTCCAGGACTACTTCAGGTAAAGCTTCAAATCCTTTGGTTTCTCTAAAGTTCTCACTTCTGTGTGAGAAATTGCACTGTCTTTCATCAACAAACCTGTGAGGGCTTTAGAGCCCAGCAGCCCTTGTCAGCAATCCCAAAATGATTTAATGTTATTTTCTGGGTTTTGTTCTTCACCTCAACAGCAATTCAGAATGGATTATAATGAATCCATTTTTGTTTCTAGGCTTCCAATTGCTTCACAAAATATGCTTTTAAAAGAAATCAAAATTATTTCAGTGCTATAAAATTGTTCTATACTTCTGTACAGGCTTGGAAGAAACCTCAAGGGTCCATAACAGGCAATTTACTGGCTGCACAGTGAAACCACAGTAAAACCATCCCAGGGAAATAACTGTCCTACCTTCTTGTAAAAACCCACAAAAGTGTACACATCGCAGTGTCCTGCTACTCCAAATGCTAATCATGTTACTATGGGGCAAATGCACTGCAATACATAGATCCTCATGTACTAACTAAACCTGTTCAGTATAAATTCATTTCAATTCAACCTATAATCATTTATTCAACAACTCTTATATTCAAGCACTTTATTTAACACCAAAAATACTAAAATAAAATATAAACACCAACCCTGAAAAACATATAAAATCTAGTAAGTAAAGTTGAAAACAAGTAGGCATCATAATAATATGTGTTATAATTGACCCTAGGTAAAATTCAGAATATTTAACTCCTACAGTATGAGTACCAATCTATTACAGTAGAGATAGATGATGGCAGAAACAAAAGTGGTTCTGAGTTCCCTCTGTGAACACTACAAAGACACCACTGTAGTAAAATGGAAAAAATGTGAATAATGGTAATAGTGAGCTGGAAGCAGTGGGGTCACTCTGTATTAAGGCATTCGATGCATTTTACAAATGAAATCAAAATGCTTTATTGTTTTACAAATAGTTTGGTAACTATGGTGAGCAAAATTAAGCAATAAGTTCCTGAAGAAATGATCTTGCTTAAGACAAGATCATGGTGATATGGCGATAAACATGACCATGATTGAGAAACTCTAGGGGCTAAAGAGATAAATCAGTGGTTAAAAGCACATGGTTGCAAAGCCTACTGACCCAGGTTCAAGCCTCCAGTATCCAGCCAGATGCATAAAATGACATATTCATCTAGAATTTTTTTGTACTGATGAGATTCCCTGACAGGTCCATGTTCTTTATCTCTCCTTTTATTTCTCTCTCAAATAAATATAATGAAAATATTTGTTAAAAAAAAAAAAAACACTAGCCTAGTCCTTGGTGACTGCTATTTTTCACTAGTCCTTAATACTGTTTATCAAATATTCCAGCTTTACTTCTTCCAAGAGCATGATAGAATTGTGGGTTCTATCTTTTGGGAGGCTAAACATAAATGTGTTGTGTTGGCTAATAAGCAAACAAAAGCAGTAGAAATATTTAAGGCCCAGGATTGGTATACAGTGCCAACATACCTCTTCAATGAACATGTATCATAACTGGGTATATTTTATAATTTATGTTAATTGAATATGTTTATTGTTTTAAGCTAATTATCTTGGACTGTTACTACTAAATACTTAATAAATACTACTGGTGCAACAGGTTTAATTTTGAACAAAAAGTCAAGTTTAGCCCAAAAAGGAGGAGGTGATGATAATTCCAAACAGAGGTAGACACTACTAACAAAGATAGGAGTTAACAAATGGGTCAGTGATTAAGAGCACTTCTGTGCAAGCATGAGGTCCCACAAAGGCCTGAGAGACCACTTGAATTCCATCCTCAGGACCCACATAATTCAGTTGGGCATTGCCATACACATCTGTAACCCCAGTCCAGTAGGGGAGCAAAGCCTAAGGACTCCTCAGAACTCATGAAAAACATTACAGCTCTAAGATCTTTAAGAGTCACTGGCTCAAGTACAAATAGGTGGAAGAATGATGGAGCAGGACACCTGACATTCCCTCACAGCGACCTCAGGTAAGTGTATTGGGTACTGTATAAGAACATACACATGCATTACACACACACACACACACAAACACACACACACACACCACAGCACGCACACACACACTTACAAATTAAAAAAGAACAAAGGTATGGAAATGAAAGTATGCCTAAATCAGTGTGGAAACCTGAAAACAAGAGATGAGGTCAGGAGTTGATAGAAGTATCTCATTGGATTGTCAAGGAGGAGTGGAACATTCCATTTACCTTGAAGGAATTCTGGAAAATTTTCTCCTTGACTCTAGATCTCTGACCTCCCTTTTCTGAACAACTTTACTTCAGGAAGCTTGCAATTGTGACTTCTTTCTCTATTCATTGAGATGTGAATATTCAAAAATAACCAATGTCTTTCTCAAGGACCTGGGAGCAATCCCATTGAAATGTAATCACAGAAAAATAGTACCATTTATTCCCAACTTCTTTGGAAAGTTTAGAAGGCTAACTTTAATGAAGACTAATTGGCAAATCATAGGGGCTAATCTTACTGACTAACTTCACTTTCAAAGTCTTCCAGTACTCTTCTTATCCATAAGCTGGCAGGCACTACTAGTCTCTCACACCTCTGGTATAGAAGGGTTGTATTTAGTCTCTCTCCCTGATTGCCATGTCCCTGAATAAAATCTTTGTTGTTTCACTGGCTTTCCTGGTACAGATGACCTTTGACAATAAGAATATAAAGAAGTATTTAGATTCAGGTCTTTGATCCATTTTGAATTAATTCTTGTGCTGTGTGACAGACACAGAACTTGTTTTACTCTTTTACATATGACTATCCAGCTTTACCAGCAGTATTTGTTGAAGAAGTTTGTTCTCAGTATATGCTTTTGGATACCTTTGTTTAGAATTAGATATTTGTCATTACAGAAATTATATCTTGGTTCACTATTCTATTCCATTAGTCTATATCTATTGTTATCCAAAATGGTTTTTGTTGCTATGGTTCTGTAGTATAATCTGGCATCAGATATGGTATTTCCAGCATTGTTCTCTCTATTTAGAGTTGCTTTAGGTGTGTGTAGCCTTTTGTGCTTCCATATGAATTTCAGGTTTTCTTATTCTATGATGAATGTAACTGGAAATTTGATAGGGATTGTATCGAACCTGAAGGTTATTTTTCACAATATAGTCATTTATTTGATATTACTTTTTGCAATCCATGAGCATGGACAATGTTTCCATCTACTGGTGTCTTCTTCAACTCTGAACTGCTAAAGGAAAACATAAGTAAAACACCTCAAGATACAGGGGTGAGCAAGGCCTTTCTGAAAAGGACACTCATCTAAGAATTGACAAGTAACATTTCATGAAACTGAAAAAAATTCTGGACAGAAAAGGAAATAATTACCAAACTGAAGAGAAAATGTGAAAAGAATTTCCAGCTACCCATGAGACAGAGGATGAATATCTTAAATATCTAAAGAACTGAAAATAAATTAAACACAAACTCCATTGAATTAATAAATGGGTCAATGAACTGAATAAACAATTCTAAAAAAAACAAATGTAAAAGACAAATATTTGAAAAACTGTGCAATACCCTTAGCCATCAGGGGAAATGCAAATTAAAATGGCTATTAAGATTCCATTTTAAACAAGTCAGCCCGACTGTAATCAAGAAAGTGTAATCAACAAAGATATGGGGAAAGTGGAGCCCTTGAACACTCCTGTTGAGAAGATAAACTGGGCCAGCCACTATGGAAGTCAGTGTTTAGGTTCCTCAAAAATATATAAAAAGAACTACCATGTGATCCAACTATCACACTCCTGAGTATACATAAAGAACTCTAAGCAAACATACCAGACATACTTGGCACACCCATGTTTATTGTTTATTAAAAACAGCCAGGAAATGGAACCAGCCAACATGTCCATCAACAAATAAATAGATAAAGAATATGTCATTATATACACAGAGTAGAGTTTTATTCAGCTGTTAAAGAAAAGAAAAGTTGTGACATTTATTTAAAAGAAATAAGTAGAACTGGAGATCATTATGTTAAGTGAAATAAGCCAGGCTCACAAAGAAAAATACTGAGTGTTTTCACTCATATGTGGAACCTAGATTTCTGTGTGTATGTGTATGTGTGATGAAAGTGTAAAGGAAACCATGAAAGGAGAGAAGAGGTGTTCAGGTTGGTAGGGGAAGATGAAAATAAGGTACATATGGCATGAAAGCACCAGGGAGGACTACAATCAAGAGAAGGTAGACGGATAAGAGAGTGGGATAGAGGGTATTAATAAGAACAAATCTGGGGGCTGGAGAGATGGCTTAGCGTTTAAGCGCTTGCCTGTGAAGCCTAAGGACCCCGGTTTGAGGCTCGGTTCCCCAGGTCCCACGTTAGCCAGATGCATAAGGGGGCGCACACGTCTGGAGTTCGTTTGCAGAGGCTGGAAGCCCTGGCGTGCCCATTCTCTCTCTCCCTCTATCTGTCTTTCTCTCTGTGTCTGTCTCTCTCAAATAAATAAATAAATAAATAAATAAATAAATAAATAAATAATTGAATAAATATTAAAAAAAAAAAAAGAACAAATCTGGGCTAGAGAAATAGTTTAGCAGTTAGAGCACTTTCCTGCAAAGCCTAAGGATTTGGGCTTGGTTCAGTTCCCCAGTACCCACATAAAGCAGATGAACAAAGTGGCACATGTATCTGGAGGCCCTGATCTACTTCTCCCTTCTTTCCTTTCCTTTCTTCCCTTCTCTCTTCCCTTCCTTTTTCTCTAATAAATACATACATACATATATATATATATATATATATATTTTTTTTTTTTTTTTTTTTTTTTTTTTTTTCGAGGTAGGGTCTCACTCTGGCTCAGGCTGACCTGGAATTCACTATGTAGTCTCAGGGTGGCCTTGAACTCTCAGCGATCCTCCTACCTCTGCCTCCCAAGTGCTGGGATTAAAGGTGTGCACCACCATGTCTGGCTCATAAATAAATATTTTAAAAGAATAAAGTTTAAAACGTATTTATATGAAATGTCTATAAAAAAAGCCAATTACTTTGAATGCTAACTTACAAATTAATTTAAAAAGAAAAACATTAAAATGGAATGTAAATAAGAAAGTAACTCACCAATCAAGGTAAGCACTGATAAACGAGAGTGACCCATTAATGAGTACCTGACTGAGGATGATGCTGTCTTTTGAGGTGGAAAATAAGAAAAGGAGCACAACAAAGCCATATTAACTGGAAGGTATAAAACCCCCAGAGTTTCAACCTCAGGGTCTCTCACTTCCTTGGTCATGACAAGACTATTCCTGTTTCTTAAGACTTTGTAAAAATATAATGTCTTTCCACTACAACTCCAAGTGCATTACATGTTTTCTCTGGGGTCAGAATGTGTTGATGTAACCTTCATGGGAACCTGGTAAAAGGAAGCTACATTGGGAATATGGCTATATTTGCAACTTGGAAGGAAATTATGAAACATTTCATTAAATAAGAATTGACAGAGTTCTGATTTGGATTATTTAAATTACATCTATTCTTTCATCTTTAATATTTTAAATTTAAGCTAAAATGGTTGAATAAAAGTGATAAGGATTATTAATCAAAACAATAGATAACAGATATTGCATCATTGAAAAGTGACTTGTAAGGAAAAGAACTGGATTATATTCATAGCATAAATTAGTTAAAAGTAGAGAGAAAATAGAAATCAAAGTAATAAATAGGTATTACTTTATAAATTGATAAAGCAATGAGTCATATGAACTACTGGTAAAATTTTCAATTTGTATTTGATTTGATACAAAATGCTGCTATTGGAAAAAATATACAAAACTCATAATTGAATGTTCAAATGCAGCAATTGACAACAAATCAAATGAGTCTCTTCCATTCAAAGATTAACAACTACATAACAATTTTAAATAGGAGAGGAGGAAGTGACTGAGTGGATAAGGGAACCTGCTTCAGTAGCATGAAGATCTGAGTTTAATCCCTAGCACTACATAAGATGCTGAGACATGCTCACACGTGCCTGGAACCCCACCATTGATGGGGGCACAGATACAAGAACCACAGTGGTTTCACTGGTCAGCCAATCTAATTTAACAAATGGTACAAGCCCCAGGTTCAGTGAGAAACCCTATTTCAAGGAAATAAAGTGTAAGTGATATAAAAGGACATCTGATGTCTTCCTCTGGCCTCCGCCCAAGCACGCATGAAGCATGAGTTTCTGCACACAAACATGAACACTATACACACACTGTACACGCACACCAAAAGTGGGTTCTGAAATTGTACATTTTACAAATAAATAAGTTTGAGATACATTAGAGAAATCACATCAAAAACTTCATGTGGTTGCCCAACAGCAAAACAATCAAATACATTAAAAAAATAATAATTCTTTTCTCTATGCTTAAAAAGATGTAACAAATCATTTCATAAAAAAGTCTCTAATGAGTATTCAGTTAAAATGATGTGGAAAAGTACTTAAGAGCTACCAGGCAATTGATTAAAAATGATATTTCTTATTTGTGAAGTTTTTTAAATTGTTTTAATTTGTTAATGTTTTTCTGCTCTTTGCTTTCTGTGTCTTACACATGCCAGGTCAACATTTTCATGCTTCCATGACCTACAATCCTAACCTTCATATTTCTTTTCTTATTCTAAATAAACATTTAGTCCTATAATTAAAATAGTTAGGCCGTGCTCTCATTAAACTAAAGTTTGTCATTTCAAGAACTACTGGGAACAAGACAACTTTTCTGAAGGGATACACAATGAGTCACAAGAATCAAAACAACTTTACTTCTGCTCGGTAAGTGATCACGCTTCAGGAAGTGTGCTCCTGGAAGTACCATGAGTGGATAAGAACTGCTGAGTGGTATGTGAATATACTCACCACTCATGGTCTCTTTCAAAAGGCATTCCCCACAAGCCATCTTTAAGCATCTTTCTTTCCACAGTTCTCTCTTCAATTTCTGGATGTACACTGCAGAAAAAGATCAGCCTATGCAGTTTCCACTACTGGCTCAGTGACCAACACTCAGCTCCAACCCAGCACAGAAACTGAGTATACCGAACTCTGATGCTTGTTCATGGATAAACTGTCATGCCTACAAGTGGATTGATTTCCCCCTTTAACACTGATACCGGGAATGGAGAGATGGCTCAGCAGTTAAGGCACTTGCCTGGAAAGCCTGATAGCACAGCCTTGATTTCCTAGTACCCACATAAAGCCAGATGCATAAAGAAGCACATGGATCTGGAATTCTTTTGCAGCAGTTAGAGGCTGGAATTTCCAATCTCTCCATTTCACTCCTCTCCATCTCTCTCTGCTTACAAATAAATAAATACAAAAATTAAAAATAATAATAATGAACTGCAGTGGTTTGAAGATTTAAAAAAAGTAAATGTCCCCCATGGGGTCCTGTGTTTGAATACTTAATCCCCACCTGAGGGTTCTATTCAGGAAGGTTGTGAAACCTTTAGCAGGTAAAGCCTTGCTGAAGGAAGTGTGTCCTTGGGGGTGGGCCTTGAGGTATAACAGTTGATCACTGGCTTCCCATTCCTGCCTGCCAAGCCATTCCCACCATTATGAAATTTCCTCTCAAAACCGTCAGCCAAATTAAACCCTTTTCTTTCTATAAACTATTTCTGGCTGGGTATTTTGTACCAGAAGCAAGAAAATTACTAATGCAAACACAAGTGTGAGAGAAGCCAGAGAGCACAGACCTTCCTAAGGTCATTCGTCTGCCCTCCCATGGGGTCACTGGGCAGGCTTTATGGTCTTTTGCTCATGTTGAGACAAAATCTTCTAGGTGGGTTTTTCACAAAATCATCAAATATAACTGAAGCAAAGAATGACATAAAATGATTTTTGAACTTATTTTTAAATGGTCAAGTGTCCTGGAAAGACACTGAGCTTTCACATTTGTGATACTTGCATATGAAAGAGACTTTAAGAAAAGCTGAGAGAATCAGAGACTAGGAAAAAAAAAATAAAAAATCAGAAGTGGCTAACCAACCTTCAGAAAACAGTGCAGTAAAGAGTTCAAGTTCTGGTCTGGTAAACTCGCCTGACAGTACCAGATTACACACAGTATTTTTTCCAAAGAAATATGTAGATTTAAACATATCTTTTCGATTTCTTCTTTTCCAGTAGTAGGTACAATATATTGGATTTGTGTTTCATGAATTGTCTTCTAAATTATTCTGTAGAAAAACTGAAAGATAAAAGAACATATTAAATGTCAGGCTTTGATGTGTCCATAAAAGTTCTTTAAAGTCTAGCTTATCAGAGGCCATGAATATCATCTTTAACAGTGCTATAAAATACAGGAAGGACCATAGGGTTTTAGGGTTAGTGGAACTGCTAAGATCCCAACCCATCACTACTTGACTAGGTCTGTGGGTACAGGGGAGTTTTTTTTTTAAGTACTTCATTGGATTAAGATAGCAGAAAATTTAGCTTTCAAGGTTAAGCTTAAAAAAGGTTATTCAAACCTAAAAAAGCATGAGGTTAAAATAACAAGAGCCCACTGAAAATTGAGGTTATTTGAGACATTTTAAGGCAGCTGCAATAACTAACATTTTACTATACTTAATAGAATGTTTGAATCACATGAAACTATAACCACATAATTTTAATTTTCCATAAAAGCAGTTCTGACATGTTAAGTGACTAATAAAACACATGGCTCTATTTAATTTGACTATCCTTAGACCATAATTCCCTCTCTCTCTCTCTCCCTCCCTCTCTCTCTCTCTCTCTCTCTCTCTCTCTCTCTCTCTCTTTGAGGTAGGGACTTTCTCTAGCCTAGGCTGACCTGCAACTTACTTTGTAGTCTCAGGCTGGCATTGAACTCCTGACAATCCTCCTACCTCTGCCTTCAAAGTGCTGGAATTAAAGGTATGTGCCACCATGCCCAGCTTAGAAAACAGTTTTAAAGACCCAACTATACCATACTTGTCTGTAATGAGAGAGGCTGAGAGAAAAGAGTCTATAGCAGGCAACTCATCTCAAACTCCAAAGTGTTTGTGTGCATCCCAAATGCCTGTGACCAAAACAAAAGAACATGCTGCCTTTCACACCAGTAAGACAATTTGTCCACATTTACTTCCCATGCAGAATGTGAAATAGATGTGAGCATGACAAGATGGGGCTGACCTTAATACACTTTCTCTATTTTAATCTGTTTGGGTCAGTTTCCTCCTTGCTGGCAAGTGTCCTTTGGCTGTAGAAATTCAATAATGTAGTCTGCCTTTTTTGTACATTTTGTTCAAATGTATCGGAGGTAGGGGAGCAGTACTTCCTTATTCTAGGGTATATGGATTTTATTTTCCTTTGTCATAAGCAACAGAGGGTATTGCAGGAAATCTGTGCCTTACTGAATGATACAAGAAGTTATGAGATTTAAAAACTACTTTTCCTACATAGGGATATAGATAATAGGTCCACAATGACTCCAGTGGTTACATAAGCTTCCAATATATTTACCAGGAAATGAAATCTATTGTTCCTCAGACATCTTTCCTAGTTGTAGGAGGCTTGTTAGAAATGTTTGAATAGAGACATTTCTTCTCATCTTTTCAGAAAAAAAAAAAAAATAAGATGGCTTCTCTTAAGAAACAATCTGATATTCTTGACTATGCCTGGTTGCAAACCATCACTCCAAATTTTACTTTACACCACACTAAAGGGAATATTGGTCATGTAACAGTAAAGCTCATAACACACAGTCCATTTACAAGTGTTCCACCTGGAAGCCCATAGGGCCTTCGCTTCTGCCTCATCTAGTTTCCTATTTACATCTGCCCACCCCCAGATGTTATTACTTGACAAGGCATTGTACATCATTGCCACACAGGTGGCATAAAGATTTATTTCCTATTCATGAATAGTTGACAAGTTCTATTTTCATTTCACAATGGATGAATGCAAATCACTTGGCCTTAATGTTTCAGAAACAAAGTTATTACTGTTGTTTTTGGCTTGAAAAAATGGTTAGCCTTTGTATACATAAACACACATATATTTTCTTTATGTATGTATGTATGTATGTGTGTGTGTATGTGTATTCATATATATATGAATGCACATGCTTTTTTTCCCCCTTTAGAGGGACTGTATATCTCAAAGCTGCCTTTCTATAACCTTGGGCTTCAATTGTCTTGTCTTTAAATCAGCATATTAGGCAAATATGCATGGCTTTATTTTTCATTTGCATTGCTTATCTCCAAAGTGTGATGTTTTTAGAGTGCTAAGTTACCAGGCCTCTGATTGATGCACTTGCTATCTTGCATATTTGAGTTTTAACTGACTTTCTCATTTGTCTTCCCAATTCTACCACTCATACACTACAATCGTTCCCAACTCCATCAGATTATATCATTTTAGAGATCAGATATTTGGTTCATTTCAGCCTCAGGCATCTTTGTATATGAAATACACTGTTTCATACAATCTATTTAATTTTAGGCTTAAAATACTTTTTAGTTCCTATCTCAAATATAGCATACAATTGATAATGTCCTTACACATAGAAAATTTTCTTGTCACTATAACCAACATTCCTGAAGAAGCAACTTAAAGAGGGGGAAGGCTTATTTATTTACTTACCTTTTTATCTATTCTTATACTGTGGGCTGAACCCAAGGCCTCCTGCATGCTACATAAGTGTTCTACCACTGAGCTATATCCAAGCTTCTTTTTTACTCTGTATTTTGAGAAAGGATCACACCAAATTTCACAGGTTGATCATTCTATCATTCAGGCTTGCCTTGTTCTTGTGACCCTTCTGTCTCGGTTTCCAGGTGGATGGGATTATAGACATGTGCCAGGCAGGATGCTGATTTGAGCCCATGGTTTTAAAGGGCACAAATTATCATGGCGGAAAAGGCATGGCAGAGCTCACAGAGCCAGGCTAGAGCTCTTTACATGCTGACATATCAGAAAGCAAAGACCAGTATAAAAGGAGGGTTCTGCTATAACTCTCACTGGACTATTCACACCCCTTAAAAGTTCTACAAACTCCCCAAAAATAATGCTGGTAGCTGGTAACCAGGTGCAAATAAGTAAGCCTAAAGTAGACATTTCCTTTCAGACTCAAACCATAACAATGGTAGTTTGGTTGTATAATGTATACTAATGTATCTCTGAGAGAACCCATGGAATCCACCCTTTTTCCTTTTTTCATTATTTCCTTTACCCACAGAAATTACTTAAAAATACTTTTTGACTGACATAGTACAGTTATTTCTGGATAATATGGAAAATAACCTTTATTGATACTGGGCACTAAGAATGACCTTGAAAGTACAAGATTATAGGAGTAACATATCCTATAGCTTAGAAATCCATCTACATAGTTTTCAATTCTGAGTTTATATTATGAAAGTAATAAATCAAAATCCAGCATTATCCCAGACAGGTAGAGGGAACCAACCTTGAATTTTAGGATATTGCAGTCTCAATTTCAAATTCAAAAGCCTAATAAAAGTACTAGGCAAAATATTCTAGGGAGAATTTGTGATTAGGACAGGTCAGTTCTCTTGGCCCTGGTCTTCCAAACCAAAACTCGCATTCAGAAGAGGACAATGAAAGATTATAATGAAGTGAGTTGAATTTGAGAGTCTGTGCCTGGGACTTTACAAAATCCATTGGTCCAGTGGAGTCACACATGAAGTGGCACCTTGAATATTTCTTTTTATTTATTTATTTATTTGAGAGTAACAGATAGAAAGATGCAGAGAGAGAGAGAGAGAGGAAGAGAGAGAGAGAAAGACAGAGAGAATGGGCATGCCAGGGCCTCCAGCCACTGCAGACGAACTACAGATGCATACACCACCTTGTGCATCTGGCTTACATGGGTCCTGGGGAATTGAGCCTCAAATCAGGGTCCTTAGGCTTCACAGGTAAGCACTTAACCACTAAGCCATCGCTCCAGCTCCCACTGAGCTTTTCTTAATGTTGAGACCGAGTGTCAGATGAACTTGTACCTCGCATTCTACTTCAAGTCCAAGGAGGTGGCACATTTCTTGTGAAAGCTCCTAAACCTCACAGTAAAAGGAAGTAGAATAGAAGTATCCTGGCTATTTGGTCTAAGAACTGAGGAATTAAAGACCACCCTTGAATTTTTTGCCATACCAGAGTAGAATAGGAAAATATCTCTAAGCATCCTAGGACTCCACAAAGGGATATGAAGGTGAGTTCTGAGACAGAGGTCCCAAGTACAAAGGTGATCTTGCAGCCTCACTGAATGATGCAGCTTGAATGAACCCTTCTGTCAGAGGCCAGATGAGAAAGACACTATTTACTATGACATAATAGAAAAAGATCACACAAAAGAAAGACTAGAGGACTTATATCAATATCTAAAAGAAGATGCCTTCTTCTACCTAATATAATGAATTCCCATTCTCTCAATCATTAATGTAATTATTCTACTTAGTAGACCAGAACTTACTAAATGAAGTTTCTTAGCCATTGTGGATATGAAATTCAATATTATTGGAATTCACCCTGGAAGCAGATAGGCTGAGTGAAAAGTTTGGTGTCTATGGCATTGAGTAAGCTACATTATCTGTCTATTCATCAGTTTCTTCATATATAGTTTGGGTATCATAAGTGATTTACTTATAGTATTTACTTATCTATAAGAATTCAATGAGTTGACACATAACATACTTGGAAAATTACCTGTGTTAAGTGTTCAGATAGAGTGGATAAACAAGATAGAAATTAATTTTAACTCATTCATTTGCATACGTAAGTTTGTAGTGTGTTCAATGAATAAATATAAAATCACATATTACTGGTCTGGTAATGGTTAAGCTTAAGGGTCATTTAATTCAAGAATTACTTTTGGATATAAGGAAAATTATAAGCAGAAAGAAATAATTTGTCCACGGCCATAGAGAGCTAATAAATCTCTGAACAGAATTCTAACTCATGTCATTATTTGTTCATTCAATGTGGCAGATAGTACATGGCATGTTGAACTATATGCATGTAAGGCATATAGGCTCTAATTGCATAGTTTGTGATGGAAATATACCAAGAAATAAAGTAATCTTCCACAATAGAAGAAATAGAGTTCTGTACTATTGGAAGAAATAAAATTTAAATTTAAATTTGGAAAACCAAATCTAAATAAAGGGATTTAGATTAAACAGTGGATTAGAAGGCTCAAGGTCAGAATAAAACTACAGATTAGGGCCCAGAGCTGAGAAACAGTACAGTTGGTTCAGGAGATGACAAAGATTTGACTTATTTTAGCAATAAGTGCAGTAGCAGAGAAAGAAACAGGAAGTAGTGAAGAAATGAGATTCTTGGATGGACTTATACATTATTATGGTGAGAAATTTAGACTTAGCCATAAAGATAAACAAGATATAAATGCTTAAACCAAAAAAGCAAAGGTAGAAGATTCACATTTATGTAGGATCCTTCCAAACACAAATAGATAATGGAAAAGGGAAGGTATCAAGAAGACCAGATCTTCCATTTTAATACCCTTGTGCTACTAAATTATCAATGTTGACCAACAGACAAGGTAGCTGTGGGAAAATAAACAGAGAAAAAAACTCTTGTGTTGTACTTACATGGCTGGCAACCGTTTTTACACCATTGCACAGATATTTAAAGCAAAAAGGGACCTAAGGAAGCCAACCTTCTTCTGAGTTGGCAAAGTCAGAACTACTTCCCAGGTCCAACCCATCAGTTCAGGCCCTTCCCTTGCAGTATCCTACAGATAAGAGCGGAGCTACAGTAGGAATTAAGAGGGAAAGGCCTGGAGCCCCCAGCTGACTTTCGTGAGGGAAGGAGCTTTAGCCAGTGCCTTTCCCTGCAGTCTGGGCCAGCTGGAATACTGTCATCTAACAAGATTGTCCAGAAATCTCTCTCTGGATTTTTAAAGTTTTTTTTTTTTAATTCCTGCTGCTTCAAACTCAGTGAATAATTTCATTTTGTTCAGTATGAAAAATAATATAGTGGCAACCAAATGTTCTCAATAATCTATTTGTAGGCTATACCTGCAGCAAAAGAAAACTCATGGTAGACTTAACTCCTCTTACCTTTAGTTTCTACACAGTAGTCTGATTTTTATTTCAAACATGCCTCAGGAACATCATACAAATGTGCAGGGAAGAAATAATAATGTTCTCTCTGAAATTTCTGAAGCCTTGCATAGGGCATGGCAGTACAATCATGTCATCCTGGCCCTCAGGAAGCTGAAATAAGCTCACAAGTGCAAGGTCAGCCTAAGATACATCGTGAGACACCGCATCAGAAAAAACGTGAGCTCGAGCTGGGCAAATGAACTCAGTTAATTCAGAATCAATTGAGGAGCAAATCTTGGACTCAAAATAATCCAATTCTCTAATAGTGCCTATGCACAACAGATTGAGAATAAGGGGATTAAATGTCCAAAGATTTAAGAAAGTGGGCTCTAAGTTAAGGCCCAATGACAACCTCAGCAACTGTCTCATTAAAGCTTCAGGTTCTCTGCAATCTTTCAGTGGGCAGGGTCTCTATCAACCAGCATGAGTTAAAGAATTGTCCTAAGAATGGTGTAGGCATCTGGTAACTCAGTGATATGGGCAAATCTAATATATCCAAGGGCTGTGTCTTAGAATTCATAAGCACACATCTCTTTCATTCAGCTCCATTATGGATCGATGCAGCCAGGGGCATCACCCTTGAGTCTCAAGGGCAAAAGGATAGGGGCAAATCTCAGGATCCCATCTACTCTCTCTCCTCCAGATTGAGCCAGTTTGAGTTTCCCCTTAAGGGCATAGAAAAATAAAATAATCCCAAACACCTGTCATCTAAGCAGAAAACAATTTATCTTTAATGAAAGGACTGTTTACTATAGCAGAATACAAAGTACTCCAGAAAAGTAATTCTGGCTGAACTAGCAGTCAAAAGTTCAACCTGTGGCAAAACCTTTTGCTTCCAGTCATTATCAGCTCACATTCAGTCCAAAGGGAACCTCTCTTCAAACCTCCCAACCAAGATACAAAGGTAATACAGAAATAACAAAGGCATCCATGACTTCAGACATACACAACTCCAAATGATCACTTAGTAAGTTTAATAAATTTTAGAGAAATAAAATGAAGACACTTAATTCACCCCACTCTATTTACTTTTATTGTTCTACACATATGTAATGACTCCTTCAACCAAGAATAAAATGGAAGTCAGTGATGAAATCTGCTTCTGGCAGGGATTCACTCAGGTACAGGCCGTTCCCTTCGGTAATACTGTACAGAATGGCAAGAAAGGCTGAGAGAGAAGTTAGAGTAAACTTCAGTGTTAAAATAACCTGAAAGTAGAATCATTTTGGGAAATACAGCACCTCTGTTCCTTGTGATTTGTGGAGGTATTTCTGAGTAACTCACTTAGCTTGAGAACCAGGACAAGTTTTATATTTACAATAGCAGAGGATTAGCTTAAGCATTTAAGATTAAAGTCCTAGGATCTGTAAGGGGTGAAGATGTACACAGGCTCACACATGCACACACTAAGCCTTTGAAACAGGAGTTTTGGATAAATGTATTGCTCCTCATTGTGGGGGGAAAACATTAAGCTGTTTCTCAGGTCAGCCAAGGCAATATCTAGTTCAGTCCAATTCAGTGAAAACACTATGATTAGGTTTAACAGACAGTTCTTTTGGGAGCAAATTGCACCCACTGTCTTCTCCCCAAATAGTTGGAGAGGCTATTTTATTCTCCTCTTCATTTTGTTAGAGAATAATGCTTAGCCTTTCTTTTGTCATATGAATTTGTTCAATCTTTACAATTAGAGTGAGCAAATGTGATGGCTTCAGCCAATGAGACATTAGTGGAGGCAATGTGAGCAGATGATTACATAACTTGATTCAGCTTCTATCACGTCTTCCAATGAAGAAAGTAAAAGCATGCCTCTAAAATTCACCCATCCCAGATCCTACAGAGAACGGAAACAAACCTGCAATGTAGTCCAGCCAAGTGGGAGTCTTACTAGCCCACACACTCATGAGCCACACAAGTGAATGGCTATTGTTCTAAACTTGGAACAGTTTGTGAGCTGTTTACCAACTCATCATTGGAATTGCTAAGACTTAAGATGCTCCAGAATTGAAAGTTACATTACAGGTAAAGCACACTAGAAAGTATAAGGGCAATTTGTATTATTTCCATTGGAGCAAAGGATTACACTAGTTAGAAAATATGAGCATAGTTTCTAACAGTGCAATTAATCCATTAAATTGTTCAGTCTTCTAATTTTACATCTGTCCCTCTGCAGTGAAGATGTGAAAGAAAACAAAAAGAGAAAAATAATACATCTAGGTTCTCAAGTCAGACCCCAATAAATGTCAGATGAAAGCATTCAACTCTTTCGGTTCTAAAATTTCTTATAGAAGCTAAACTGTTTTCTCATAGCTAGTTGACTCATGAGTAAATGTGACAGTTTAGTTTATAAAATGTATCTTAATAACTTCCATGGTAGCTCTAGATACAAATGGTGAAATAGAAGCATAAAGACAAAAGGTAATACTGTAAGGCATGGTGGTGTACCCTTTTAATCCCAGCACTCCAACACTCAGAAGGCTGCGGTAGGAGAATCACTGTGAATTTGAGACTAGCCTGAGACTAAAGAGTGAGTTCCAAGTTAGCCTGGACTACAGTAAAACTCTACCTCAAAAACAAAGAAAAAAGTAATCTAGTAATCTACTGAGCCATTTTTTACCTCAAGAGAATCTCAGAAGTTGCTGTGTTGACACAACTAAAATAAGCAATTTAATCATTTTAGACAATTCAGTAATCAATGAGAAATCCTCCAAGGTAAATCCAGAGGTCAAAAACAATACTGAATGTTAAGGCAACTGAAATGCCAGAAACAGCTTAATCATACCTCTAAAACCCAGACAAAAAAAAAAAAAAAAACTAAAGTAAATGGAGTCTTCTATCCCTACCAGGTCCCCAGGCTTCCCCAGCACAAGGGTCTGAGTCCCTCTGCTAGAGGCTGCAGGAGAGTTCTCCCATATTTCACCAAGCAGGAAACAAACCATTTACTTGGCAACTGGCAGACATCACCTAGCTCTTGTCAGATCATGAATGAACTCCCCTACTCAGACCACTTTCCTGGAATCCAACTCCTTGAGTTTCATGGTATCTAACTACCTATATTTTATTAATCTCTACTTTCTCTCTTTTTGGTCTTAAGAACATCTATTCAATCTCTAGAGACACTCATGTTCTTTAGTTTATCTTATAACCCATTTTCCTTTTAGCTTTTTCACAATAGACTTTAACAGTCTATTAAGCCCACTGCAGGAATGAAACCAAGAATAATTCTTGCAGTGATGCAAAGGACAAAAAAGGAATTAAACTTATAAATTAAAATAACCTAACCTTCCATATCCCACCAAAGCTAATTTAGGTCACTTATACCATATATCAAATATAAGAGGAAGATAATTTCATAAACATCTTTTCATCAAGAAAGTAGATGTTCAGAGAGGTTAAAACTTGCTCAAATTTACATTACTTATAAATGGTGATGCTAGAATTTGCATCTGAAATTTTTTAAATAAGATTTCATATTAGTTAATTTTATGAGTGGAGAAAATGAGTTTGGAAGGAAAAGGTCACCGCTGCTCTGTAACCTTTCTTCTTGCCACAAGGACAGGTAAGGATTTGATCTTTAATTGAATCTTCCTCATTAAAGAAGACTTCCCTGAACTGACATGGTCTGGACTCACCCTGAATCAGCTTTTGTGACCACAGGCATCAGAAGTTCAGAAGTGAGGAATGCCTGATGCATTTACAATCTGTACCTTGAACATAGGTCTCCCCAAGACTGTTGCCATATTGTTGGTCATGCAATGTCCTTTTTCCCAGGTAGGCTACCATAGTAATCATTAAATGTAGGATGTCCTGAGCTCATCTGACAATCTGGATTCAATACCATGTGATTGATTGAATGCAATGATTTTTTCAGAAGCCACAGAGGCTGATTGTGTCACACTACCAAGCTGGGCTTCATAAAACCTAGGCTCGTGACTCCTTGTTCCATGCATCCTTCACTGCGCAGCTAACATCCATTTTCTTAATTTCAAATGACTTCAGAGTTATAAAAATAATCATTTTGCTACATGAGGTTACACATGTAAACACTTTCTTTTTTAAAATATTTTTATGATTTTATTTATTAGAGAACATGTATAAACTTTCTAATCACTTTAATATTCTATTTTAAGGTCTATATCAAGTCACATACTTTTAAAGTAAATTTTACAAACAATTCACTAATGCATAAACTCTCATTTCCTGACCATCCACATCGTAAGTCGTCAGTAGGGGCATTTGGGCACTTGTTCTTGTTACTTTCTTGCCTAACCCCATGCATTAATGTCTAGCAAGAATTCTATTTCTTTATCATTTTGCAAAGTAGCCAGTCTACTGCTTAGCATTTAGCAAAACCTCAATACAGACTTCTTGAATAAAGAACACAATCAACATTTTTCACCTCAATACAGACTATCTGAACAAATAAACACAATCAACATTTTTAAACTGGTAGCAGAATATGCTCAGACATCCATAAGTTAAATATTTCAGTTAAACTTTTATATATAATAGATCTAATTTGATTGAATTCTTGTTAGAAATGTTCCCAAGTAGAAACAACTAAGCCTAAGAGAAAAGATCCCAGCATCTCTATTAAAAATTAATTAAATATATTAAATAGCCAAAAAGTAACCATATTGTCACCAGTCAATTTTTCAAAGCATATTTAATTTCAGTTGGCTAAATCTATGATGAAGTTAAGATATTCATTTTCTCCAAAAATAGTATTATATCATTTTCTTCCAAAGTTTTATATATAAACTTTGGAAGAAAAATTATATATATATATATATATATGTATATATATATATATATGTACACATATATGTTGTAACAGGCTATACACTTTTAACCCCTTGTTCCAACTCCTATTACTATGGGGACTCTCCCCTGTGGGGTTATAGTATTAACTGTGGGGTCATGACAGTCTTAGTCAGTACCTATTGGGTAGTAGAAGACTGTGTCTCAGGGCATTCCTACATACTCTGGCTCTTAGCACCTTTCTGTCCTCTCTTCTGCAAAGTTCCCTGAGCCATAGAAGGCCTATTGGCAGACTGATTTAGTGTTGAGTTCTCTGTAGCTTCTGGATTTCTGCTGTCATAGGCTTTGATTGATCATCATGTCTGTCACCATCACCCTAGGACTGTTTGATAGGCTAGCAGTAAGAGTAGTATTAATGACATCACTTCCTCTTCAATATTTCCTGGGCCCTGACAGATGTGGTAGAAGTGGTAAGTCTCATGGTGGGTAGTCACCAAATTTTTTGAGAGGAGCTTAAGTCAAGAATTTGAATTCTGGGCAGGAAAAGCCAGGCGAGGGGATTTTCCACTCATACTGGAGCCCTCTGCAAACTCAAAAATGTGAAGGGAAAATGGCAGTGAACAATGGAGCAGCAGATCACAAGGTAGAAGAACGCGTGGAACAGCGAGCGAACTAGAGCAGCATCGGCTCCCTACCCTTCACCCACCACCAGTGCCTAGCCCTCGGGAACAGAGCAGCATCCAGGGACCTGGCCCCACCTACTTGAACTGACAGAGTACCAAAGACTGACCCAATCAAGAGTGCAGCTGAGAAGACCAAAATCATCCCAAAAGGTAACTGGGATTATACCAGGTCAGTACCCACCTAATAAACCTGGTATATATGCCTGAGCCAGAAGTGCTAATTGCACCTTCCATATCAGGATAAATTTTATGTTCAATCGGATGGATGGTCAAATTTTCCATTCTTAAATAAGCTATATTTTGGGCTTGTTATCTGTTACTTCTTGAATTATAGTGGCTTTGTTTACTTTTCTGTTATACATTAGGGAAGGGTCTCACCTGGTTACAAGCTGACTTGGAACCCTCTACAGATCAAAAATCTTAACCACCTTGTTGTCAGGAATAAGGGAGTGGGTGAGGCACTACACAGCCTAAGGGACAGACAGAGAATCTGGGTGTCATAATACCTACTCTTGGATAGTCTGTGCTATTTTTCATTGAAAGTGTACATTGTTTAGTTAAATTTCAGAATCTGCCTGTATTTTGTTCCACTTAGCCTACTTGAATACTCTCATAGCAGGCAAACCCAACACCTAGATTCACTTCTGTAGATACTCTGAGAGTCTTCAAAGCCACACCTAGCACCTTAAGCTCCTACCCTGAAGATATATAATATCAAATTGATTGATACATCCCATAATACCCAGCTAACTGGAAAATCCAATCATTAACTAAACTAACATGCAAAAATATATACATTATAACACAAGAAACACCAAAAATCATGACAATATAAATCCACCAAAAAGTATTAATGCAGCAGAAATGACCTCCGGTGAGAACGAGTTAGAGGAAATGAGTGAAAAAGCTTTCAAAAGAATGATTATAAATATGTTCGAAGAAATCAAAGGAAGCAAAGAAGACACAGGATGCCAATTTAATGAAATAAAGAGGTCAATACTAGAGATAAATAAGGAACTAGAAATAATAAAGAAAAACCAGTTAGAATTACTAGCAATAAAGAACACAGTTAATGAAATAAAAAACCTCTATAGAAAATCTCACCAGTAGAATGGATGAAGGAGAGGACAGAATATCTAAGCTAGAAGACCAGGTGGCATATCTAATACAGTCCAACAAAGAGAAAGGCAGGGCTGGAGAGATGGCTTAGCGGTTAAGCACTTGCCTGTGAAGCCTAAGGACCCCGGTTCGAGGCTTGGTTCCCCAGGTCCCACGTTAGCCAGATGCACAAGGGGGCGCACGTGTCTGGAGTTCGTTTGCAGAGGCTGGAAGCCCTGGCACGCCCATTCTCTCTCTCTTCCTCTATCTGTCTTTCTCTCTGTGTCTGTCACTCTCAAATAAATAAATAAATAAATAAGAGAGAAAAGCAAACTAAAAAAGTATGGGTGGGAATTTCAAGATATTTGGGACACTATGCAAAGATCAAACTTAAGAATTCAGGGCATAGTAGAAAAAGAATTTCGCTCCAAAGGCATAGTTGGAGTCTTCAACAAAATCAAAGAAGAAAACTTCCCCCAAATTGGGAAAGAGGTGCCAATGCAGATACAGGAAGCCTTTAAAACACCAGCCAGACAAAACATGGAAAGAACCTCTCCTTAACATATTATAATCAACCTACCAAACATATAAACCAAAGAACAAATATTGAAAGCAGTCAGAGAGAAAAATCAAGTTATCCACAGGCAAGCCTATTAGGATTACAGCAGATTACTCAACACAAACTTTAAAAGCCAGAAGGGTGTGGAGTGATGTATTACAATTTCAGAAAGATAACAACTGTCAACCAAGGTTACTTTATCCTACAAAGCTATCCATTCAAATAGATAGAGAAATAAGCACATTCCATGACAAAAGCAAGCTAAAGGAGTATTTGAAGACAAAACCAGCTCTGCAGAAAGTACTTGAAAGAATCCTCTATGTGAAGAAAACGAAAAACAAACATATAAGGAACCAGGAAAAACAAACAATACTCAAATACTAGTTAACACAAGAGAGCAAAGGTAAAACCGGAAGAACTACAAAAAATAGCAAAAATGAATACACACCTTTCAATAATATCTCTTAATATCAACGACCTCAATGCCCCAACCAAAAGACATAGGTTTGCAAACTGGGTTAAAGAGCAGGATCCTACAATTTGTTGCCTCCAAGAAACCCACCTTTCTACAAAGAATGGACACTATCTTAGGGTGAAAGGCTGGAAAACAGGGTTTCAAAGAAATGGACCTAGAAAACAAACAGGGGCTACTATCCTACTAACTGACAAGGTAGACTTCAGTCCAATATTAGTTAAGAAAGATAAGGAAGGCCACTTTATGTTGATTAAAGATACCCTCCAACAGGAGTACATTACAATCCTAAACTTATATGCACCTAATATGGGGGCCCCCAAATTCATCAAACAAAAGCTATTAGAACTAAGGTCACAGATAACACCAAACACAGTGGTCTTGGGTGACTTCAACACCCCACTCTCATCAATTGACAGTTCATCCCAGGAAAAAATAAACAGAGAGGCATCTGGCCTAAATGACGTCATAGAAAGAATGGGCCTAACAGATATCTACAGGACATTTCATCCAAAGGCTGAAGAATATACATCCTTTTTAGCAGCACATGGAATATTCTCTAAAATAGACCATATATTAAGACACAAAGCAAATCTTAACAAATACAGGACAACTGAAATAATTCCTTGCATTCTATCTGATCACAATGGAATCAAACTACAAATCAATAGCAAGAAAGGTTATAGAACATACACAAAATCATGGAAATTAAACAACACATTACTATATGATGAATGGGTCAATGAAGAAATCAAGAGGAAAATAAAAAAAAATTTATACAGTGAAAGGAAAATGAGAACACAACATACCAAAATCTCTGGGACACAATGAAGGCAGTTCTAAGAGGTAAATTTATAGCTTTAAGTGCCTATATGAAGAAATTAGGTTGCAAGTAAATGACCTAATGATTCACCTTAAAGCCTTAGAAAATAAAGAACAAGGCAAACCAAAAATCAGTAGACAGGAAGAAATAATAAAGATTAGAGCAGAAATTAATGAAATAGAAACAAAAAAAAAATTCCAAAGAATCAATGAAACAAATAGTTGGTTCTTTGAAAGAATAAACAAGATTGATAAACCCTTAGTAAATCTGACCAAAAGAGAGAAGAGAAACAAATTAATAAAATTAGACATGAAAAAGGTAACATCACAACAAATGCCAGAGAAATTCAAAAAATCATTGGGTCATACTATAAAAGCATATACTCCACAAAACATGAAAATCTAAAAGAAATGGATTATTTCCTTGATTTATATGACCTACCTAAGTTAAATCAAGATGAGATTAATCACTTAAATAGACCTGTAACAAGCATGGAGATCCAAACTGTTATCAAAAATCTCCCAACTGAAAAAAGCCCTGGCCCAGATGGATTCCCTGCTGAATTTTACCAGACTTTCAGGGAAGAGCTAACACCATTTCATCTTAAGCTTTACCATAAAATACAAAAAGAAGGAATTCTACCAAACTCCTATGAAGCCAGCATCACCCTGATACCAAAACCAGGCAAAGATAGAAAAAAATAAAATAAAATTATAGACCAATGTCCCTCATGAACATAGATGCAAGAATTCTCAGCAAAATATTGGCAAACAGAATACAAGAATATATCAGAAAGATCATTCACCCTGACCAAGTAGGCTTTATCCCAGAGATGTAGGGATGGTTCAATATATGCAAATCAATAAATGAAATACATTATATAAATGGATTGAAGGACAAAAATCACATGCTCATCTCATTAGATGCAGAGAAAGTGTTTGACAAAATCCACCATCCCTTCATGACAAAAGTCCTACAGAGACTGGGAATAGAAGGAACATATCTCAATATAATAAAGGCTATTTATGACAAGCCTACAACCAACATATTACTAAATGGGAAAAAACTGGAAGCTTTTCCACTAAAATCAGGAACAAGACAAGAGTGTCCATTGTCCCCATTTTTATTTAATATAGTACTGGAAGTCTTAACCACAACAATAAGGCAAGAGATGCACAAAAAAGGATTACAACTTGGAAAGGAAGAGATCAAGTTATCATTATTTGCAGATGACATGATTCTATATAGAAAAGACCCTAAATACTCTACCAGCAAACTGTTAGAGCTGATAAACATATACATCCATGTAGCAGGATACAAAATAAATACACAGAAATCAGTAGCCTTCATATATGCTAACAACAAACACACAGAAGATGAAATCAGAGAATCACTCCCATTCACAATTGCATCAAAATAAATAAATAAATAAATAAAGTACCTTGGAATAAACCTAACCAAGGAAGTAAAGGATCTCTACATTGAAACACTCAAGCAAGAAATTGCAGAAGACACTGGGAAGTGGAAAAACGTCCCTTTTTCCTGGATTGGAAGAATCAATATTGTGAAAATGGCAATCTTAACAAAAGCAATCTACACATTTAATGTAATCCCCATCAAAATTCAAGGCATTCTTCAGAGAAATATAAAAAAAATCCAAAAATTCATTTGGAAACATAAAAAAAAACCTCAAATATCTAAAATAATACTGAGCAACAAAAATAAGGCTGGTGGTATCACCATACCTGATTTTAACCTATACTATAGAGACATAGTAACAAAAACAGCGTGGTACTGGTACAAAAACAGACATGTAGATCAATGGAACAGAATAGAGGACACAGATGTAAGTCCAGGCAACTATCGCCACCTGATATTCAATAAAAATGCCAAAAATACTCATTGGAGAAAAGTCAGCCTCTTCAGCAAATGGTGTTGGGAAAACTGGATATGTATCTGTAGAAGGATGAAAACAGATTCTTTTCTCTCTCCATGCACAAGAATTAAGTCAAATGGATTAAAGACCTTAATATCAGATCTGAAACTCTAAAACTGCTAGAGGAAAAAGTAGGGGAACCCCTTCAACATATTGGTCTTGGCAAAGACTTTCTGAATACAACCCCAATTGCACAGTCAAAAAACCACAGATTAACTACTTGAACCTCATGAAATTACAAAGATTTTGTACTGCAAAGGACACTGTGAAGAAAGCAAAGAGGCAACCTACAGAATGGGGGAAAATCTTTGCCAGCTATATATCTGATAGAGGATTAATATCTAGGATATAAAAGTTAAATAATAAGAAATCAAACAAGCCAATTAAAAAAATGGGCAATGGAGCTAAATAGAAAGTTCTCAAAAGAAGAAATACAAATGGCATATAAGCATCTAAAAAAATGTTCTATGTCCCTAGTCAGGGAAATGCAGATTAAAACTACATTGACATTCTATCTCACTCCTTTCAGATTGGCTACCATCATGAAAGCAAATCATAAATTCTGGTGGGGATGTGTAAAAAGAGGAACCCTTCTACACTGTTGATGGGAATGCAATCTGGTCCAGCCATTGTGGAAATCAATGTGGAGGTTCCTAAAACAGCTAAAGATTGATCTACCATATGACCCAGCTATTGCACTCCTAGGCATATATCCTAAGGCCTCATCTCATTTCCTTAAAAGTACGTGCTTGGGCTGGAGAGATGCTTAGCAGTTAAGCGCTTGCCTGTGAAGCCAAAGGACCCTGGTTCAAGGCTTGGTTCTCCAGGACCCACATAAGCTAGATATACAAGGTGGCGCATGCATCTGGAGTTCGTTTGTAGTGGCTGGAGATCCTGGCACACCCATTTTCTCTTTCTTTCTCTCTCTCTCTGCCTCTTTCTCTGTCTGTCGCTCTCAAATAAATAAACAAAAAAAGTTTAAATTTTAAAAAAGTACGTGCTCAACCATGTTTATTGCTGCTCAATTCATAATAGCTGGGAAATGGAACCATCCCAGATGTCCCTCAACTGATGAGTGGATAATGAAGCTATGGCACATTTATACAATGGAGTTCTGCTCAGCAATAAAGAAAAATGAAGTTATGAAATTTGCAGAAAAATGGATGCATCTGGAAAGGATTATACTAAGTGAGGTAACCCAGGCCCAGAAAGCCAAGCGCTGCATGTTCTCTCTCATATGTGGATCCTACCTACAGATGATTGGCGAGAAGGAAAAAACTCATTAGCAGAGGCCAGTAAGCTAAAAAAAAAGATATAAAGGTAAGAGAAAGGAAGGGAGGAGGGTACTTAACCAGTTGGTATTGTATATATGTAAGCAGAAGAATAGATTAATGGGGTGAAAAGTGAGGTCAGGGGAGGAGATTGAGTAAAGGAAAGGTGGAGGAAGGGCTAATCAAAATCTAAGAGGATATAAATAAATCATATGAATCCTCCAGTTTTGGACAATGGAACACTCAGGAGCCATAGATTGTTGCTAGGAAATTTTTAGTGCCAGGGATGGAATACCTTAGAGTGAGTTGTTGGCCAGGCGGGTCCCTGATGCCCCCAAAACATTATAGGTCACTGCTGAGGCCCTTGGTTTCCCACCAGGAATCGATGGTAAGACCCTATTGCTGATGACTCCACATACTTGGGCTGCAAGGCCACTGAGATATCCTGATGGAACTGAGCTTATAACCTCCTCCATGTAGACCAGCTGACAGAAATCTGGAAGAAGCCATTCTACATGCAGTTCAATGGGAGAAAGAGATACCAACAATGAAGATACTCAACAGTGGACACTGCAAGCCTTATAATTGGCCAGCCAGGCCTAATGAGCCAATGGGTGCAATACTGGCACATCTATCATGGTGGAAACCATCTGCCCTCCAACTGGACTGGAGGCCCGCTCCAAGGGAAGGAATACATCCCTGATACTGAAAACTTAAAACAGGGGTAGTCATGTGCCCTAGGGGTATAACATCTACTGATGTCTGGATAAGTGTTTATACTATGCTTGTCAAACTTCCCAGTAAGCACTTCTCTTAATATTCATGCCCTTATATTAATGCTGCTCTCACTTTGGGTAGAGAATCTTCCCTTTTCAGATGGCACTGACCTTGGGACGACTCAGAAGGTATCATGGTGCTGGAAAGAAGGGACTAGAGTACCAAGTAACATCTCAATCACACCTTCCAATGCTCAGGGTCTAATGCAGAAGAGGTGGTGGAAACAATGTAAGAGCCAATGGAAGGATAGGACTCCTTACAACATGCTCCCTCCAGACATAAAATGGCCTCGATATCCATGACCTCATAGTGCCTGACACTACTTACACAAAACCATCATAAGAGGATGGAAAGATCATGACATCAATATAAAAGAGAGACTGATTGAGATGGGTAGGGAATATGAGGGAGAATGGAATTTCAAAGGGTAAAGTGGGTAGGGGGAGGGAGGGTATTGCCATGGGATTTTTATTTTTATTTTGTTGTTGTTGTTCATTTTTATTTATTTATTTGAGAGTGACAGAGAGAGAAAGAGGCAGATAGAGAAAGAGAATGAGTGAGAATGGGCATGCCAGGGCTTCCAGCCACTGCAAATGAACTCCAGACATGTGTGCCCCCTTGTGCATCTGGCTAACATGGGTCCTGGAGAATCAAGCCTTGAACCGGGGTCCTTAGGCTTCACAAGTAAGCACTTAACCACTATGCCATCTCTCCAGCCCTACCATGAGATATTTTTTATAATCATGGAAAATGTTTAAAACAATGAGAAAAAATAAAATAAAAATAAATTTAAAAATTATCATAAAAAAGAAAAGATGATATTAGCATAAAGAATTCCTTCCAAATTACAAGAATGGGAAAAAAGTCCAGAAACATATTCATAATTATATGTTCAAATTTAGATTCAATACATCTGCCAAAGCAATTCCATAGAGGAAAGTAAAATTTTTACAGCAAGTTTGAATCTTGATCCTTACCTCATATCATACTCTCAAGCTTGAATCTTGACCCCTACCTCCCACCATACCCTCAAGATTATTCTGCATGAGTTATAAATGTAAATAAATGTAAAGCTAAAACCACATAACTTCTAGAAGCATGCATAGGGAATACCTTTATAAAATGAGAGTAAAATTAAAGTAAGACACATAAAATATTAACCACAACAGAAAACATTAATAGGTCTGGGGATATAGCTCAGTAGCAGAGCACTTGCCAAGCTTTCCCAAGACCTTAAACTTGAGCCCCAGCCCAACAAACAAGCAAAGCAAGACACAAACATTAATAATCTTCACATTAAAAAGTTGTGTTCATCAAACATAAAAAGTTAGGAAAATAAGTAAGTTGGGAAAAATTACACACACACACAAACACAAACACACACACCATGTATTAAGAACTCTACATTTCAATAATAAAAGGATTTAATAACTGTGTTAGTTTGAATGGATGTCCCACAATAGATTCAATTTTATTCAAGCTTGTAACTTGGTGTCACTGTGGGTGGATTCTAGGGAACAGCCCTAAAGTATGTATGTTTTGGGGCAGATCTGGAAGTCCAGACGAAAGATATGCAGAGTAGTGGAGCTCTGCCTGGGTTCCTGGAGCGTGCTTGCTTGTGGTGCTGGAGGTGTTGTTTCTCTCTGGGTGGACTGTGAAAGCTTCTTCTGCCACTATGGAACTTCCCCTGGATCTGTAAGCTTCAATAAATCCTTTCCTCCCATAAAAAAAGAAGAATTTGAATTCTGTTGAACAACATATGTTACCTAACTCTACTGCAGGACAGACCATCATTTCTTTGCACAGCATCTGTGATCAGTGTGTCTCTGCTGTGGTGTTCTTAAAGTCGTTACTTCTGCAAAGTGAGTCCCACAGTCACTTTCCATCCATCCATCCATCCATCGATCCATCACATGCCTAAAATAATAGGACTCCTTTTGCCATTTAAATAGATTGACAGTGTTTTGTCCCCTCAGTCTACTAACAATATTTACCATGAGGTAACTTTTCAGCTAAGAAAAGCTTTTTGTTCATTCTGTATAGATAATGGGTGATTAGTATGAAAACAAAAAGAAAATACTATATGGGTTTCCATGCCAGGACCAGGTAGACTACCAATTTTTCTAAGGTTTCTTTCTAATTTCTAATACTGAGTCTATATAGTTCTTTGTAACCTAAACAGCAAGTGGCTAGGAAAGAGAAATAGCTGCATTTCTGTAAGGTTCTAATACATAAAGTCACACTGAAGCAAGAGTGTAATTTAACTGTATTATGGGAAATTACTGAAATTGCCTCCATTCACTACTCCAGCAGTATTGCAAAAGATGAAGCTTGCATAGCATATCTGTAACCTAAGGTTTTTTCACATGAAATGGAAAAAGATTACTCTCTACAGATAGTGCTTACCCAAATCTCTTTTAACTAAATGGAATTATTCTGGAGAGATTAATTAGGTAAACATAGGTGAATGTTAATATAAAAATATTTTAAAAGCAAAATACAATAAAATTAAAATTCAAAAGATTAAGGATCAAAGACACACAGAATACTACAAGGGTATTTCTCTGAAATATTTTAAAATATATTTAAACCACAATCATGTGATAGGTTTATTAAAAACATAGTGGAGGCTCAAGAGATGGCTCAGTGGTTAAGGTGCTTGCCTGCAAAGACTAATGACCGGGGTTCGATTTCCTAGGACCCAAGTAGAGCCAGATGTACAAAGTAGCATATGCATCAAGAGTTCATTTACAGTGGCTAGAAAGCCTGGTCTTTCCTGTATCTCTTTGCTTTAAAGTAAATAAAATGTTTAAAAACTGACAGTGGTAACTCAAAAAGAAAAGCGGAAAGTAAGCTTTTAAAGGCAGGAGAACACAAAAATAAGTAAAACATTGTTCTTTATACTAGCACCAAAAAGTATATTTAAGAATAAACTTTACAACGAAGGTAAAAAAAAAAAAAAAAAGAAAATGTTCTATACCAGGCTGGCTGGGGAGATCACTCACACAGAGATGTGCTTCTCACACAAGCATGACAACCTGAGTTTGGATCCCCAGAACCAGCATAAATGTAAAGTGGGCTTGGTGGCCAGCACTCAGGAAGTGGAGATAGGGTATCCTCCCTAAGACAAACTGGCTACCTAAAGTGCCCAACTGGTGAGCCTCGTGTTCAAGTGAGAGAACTGCCTCAGTAAAATAAAGTAAAGAGTGAACGAAGAATTCATAGCAGCTGTGGTTAGCTGCCTAAGACCTGTAGAAGCTGGGGCCAGTAACCTTTCCATCATGGGCAGATATGGAGCTTTTGGGTGCCCGCCCCTTGCTGAGGAACTACTGATAGTCTATGGCTGCTACGAAGGGGGAATCATTCTCTTGAGTGAGGTATCTCTTAGTGTGGGTGGAGAAGAAGGGGTTTAGGAGATGAGAGGAGAACTGGAGAGGGTAATTGGGGGGTCTATATGAACACACGCACACAAACACACACACACACACACACACACATACACACACATACACGTAGAAAGATATGTAAATATATCATGTGCTGTCACCCATATAAGAACATGCATACACACATTCACATCACACACATACACATAAAATTGCATACCAAAGATAACACATTGATGAAACTCAATAAAACATACATGGAACATTTTTCTGTGTACATATATTAGCACTGCTACTTATTCCCTGTGTTACTATGCATGCCTTAATATTGTTATAAATGTCCACACCACCCCAAATGACTTCAACATTCAACACTATTCCTGTCAAAATACAAACAGCAATTTTTACAATAATAGAGAAACAAAAATAGACCTGTATGCCAGTAGAACAGAATAGAGAATCTGCAAATAAACCCACACATATTTGACCGCTGTTTTTTAACAAGGACACCAAGATTACACATAGAGAAAGTTATCTCTTCAACTTCAATTGTTTTTGATCAAATACTATTTAATGGGCTAGGGAGCTACCTCAGTGGTACAGTGATTGGCACACGAGTGTGAGGACCTCCATTTGCATCACTAGCACCCACATAAAATATTGGTCATGTTTGTGTGCATCTGCAATCCCAGTGCTGCAGAGACAGACTAAATACCTGGGACTTGCAGCTATAGCTTGCCTGGACAAATTGGTGGGTACCAGTTTAAGTGAGCGACTCTGTCTTATAAAATCAATGTACAGAACCAATAGTGTAAGACACCTAATACTGACTTCTGGTCTCCACATGCATGTGCATGTCTGTGCACATACACACACACGCACAAAAGCATGCATGTGCATGCCCATATGCATATATTCATGCATGTATGGATGCACATCACATATACACATTACACATGAAAATAATAGTAGAAAAAGTAAAATACCTAGAAGAAAACATAATGGAAAATCTTCATGAAATAGCCTCATGACATTATTCTGAGAGATAATATGTCTGGCTATAACACCAAAATATTAGCAATGAAAAGTAGAGACAGACAAATGGAATCACATCAAACTAAAAAAAAAAAAAAAATCAATACTAGCAATAGGGAAAACTGTAGAATGGGAGAATATATTTCCAAGTGACATACCTGACAAAGGGCTACTTATGGAAGTACAACTCAGTAGCAAAAATATATAATAACTGATTTTAAAATGAGATAAGGATTTGAATATGCATTTCTCCAAATAAGAAAAGCAAACATGGGACTGGAGGGATGGCTTAGCGGTTAAGACATTTGCCTGCAAGCCAAAGGATTCAGGTTCAATTCTCCAGAGCCCACATAAGCCAGAGCACAAGGGGGCGCATGCATCTGGAGTTCATTTGCAGTGGCTGGAGGCCCTGGCAAGCATTCTCTCTCTCTCTCTCAAATAAATAAGATGTATAAAAAAAAAAGAAAAGCAAACATCAACAAATGAAGAGTACACATGCACACACACACTCACACTTTTTTTTTTAAATTTTTATTTATTTATTTGAGAGCGACAGACACAGAGAGAAAGACAGAGAGAGGGAGAGAGAGAGAATGGGCACGCCAGGGCTTCCAGCCTCTGCAAACGAACTCCAGATGCGTGCGCCCCCTTGTGCATCTGGCTAATGTGGGACCTGGGGAACCGAGCCTTGAACTGGGGTCCTTAGCTTCACAGGCAAGCGCTTAACAGCTAAGCCATCTCTCCAGCCCACACTCACACTTTTAATGATACATAACTAATCATCATGGCAATGTCTATCTAAACCACAATGAAATATCTCACATTTACCAAGATATCTGTTATTAAGGAAAAAGACACCAAAATAGTGCATCTAAAAATTTTGGAAACAACATGTATTCTGTAAAAACAGAACTATCATAACTTAACAATTTCACTTAAGGATATTTACCCAAAAGAATTAAAATCTGGGTCTCAAACACATATTGATGATTCTTGTTTATAGCAGCCACTTTCACAAAGCCAAGATGTGCAAACAACCCCATCATCATGGTAAGGTATGCATGCACTTTGTCTGTCTTATTTATGGAAATGTCTACTGAAATCCTTACTCTATTTTAAATTAATTTTTTTGTCTACTGAATTGTCATATGACTGGTAAAAAAAAATGTGGTATATGTAATATACTGACAAAAAGTAAAGAAATTCTGTAATATGCAATATAACATGAATGAACCTTAGAGTTATTGTGCTAAATGAAATGAACCAGTCACACAGAAACAAATACAGCATGGTTCTACTTATACGGGACTCCAATATGGTCAGATGTGCCAAGTACAATGCTGGTTACCCAGGACTGAGGGGAGCAGGAGGTAGGGAGTTACTACTAATCAAAGGACACAGTTTCAGTAAAGCCATATGAATAATATCTAGAGATGTTTTGTGCCCTGAAAGTGTAAATTATAGCTACAGTAGACAAGTAGATTGCATAGTTAAAATGTTGTTAGAAGGGTACATTTCACAATATGTTCTTACCACAATAAAATTATTAATAATTTATTATTTTTTAAAAATTATATAAAAGGAGAAAGAAACATAAAAACATACATATGTGGCATAATTTAAGGGTGATATAAATAGTATTCTACATCTCAATGGCTCCTGGAAATGAATCAAATATATCAAGAACTAGCAAAAATATTATTTATTGTAAGTAACATGTTGATGTTTTTATTATGTGGGTTTCAGTACAAGTTCATTAATGAATGAAGGAAATGTACACTAAGTAATACCCATTAAAATAAAAATTTATTTTAAAATAGGAATTAAGATTTTAAAGAGCAAGCATTCACATTCCTAGAGATAGGTATAGGCAAAATCCATCTCAACAGTAAAAAAGTCAAATATTAGTTTCAGCATGGATGCTACAATGGCCCTAAAAGTGTGTACAAAATTTAGGTGAGAAAAACTACCAAAATCTGCTGTAAGAAATCAAGGAATAAATGGAAGGAAACCACATGCTCATGGGTGAGAAGACAAAATTACCAAGATCCAGACCTTCCAAACTAATCAACAAATTCAATGTTTTTTCAATAAAAATCTCAGAATGTTACTTATAGTCATTAGCAAGATGATTCAAACATTTCTATGTAAAAGCAAATGATTCAAAATAATAAAAAAAATATTGAAGGATAACAAAGCTAGAAGATGAACACTTGGCCTGGGTTGGGGAGATGGTTTAATGCTAAAGGCACTTGCTTGCAAAGCCTGCCAGCCTGGGATTCAATTCCCCAACACCCATGTTAAGACAGATGCTCAAAGCTGCACATGCATCAGAGATCAGTTATGGTAGCAAGAGGTTCTAGCTCATCTTTTTCTCTGTCTCTCTCTCTCCATAAATAAGTAAATAAAATACTTCTTAAGCAACTGACACTTTGCAACTTTAAGTCTTAAAATAAAGCTACACTAATCCAGACAATGTGGCATTGGTGAGAGAATAAATGAGAAGGTCAATGTGTTGAAATAGATACCTAGAAAGAAACCCACATACTTATTGTCAAATGTCCTGTGACAGAGGCTTGGAAGCAATACAAGATGACAGTCTCTTCAACAAATGCTGATGGAAAACTAGAAATGCAAAAAGTATCAAAATTACTCAAAACCAACATCTTTTACCCTTGACAAAAATAACTTAAGATGTGTATGCATATGAAAATACAATCAAAATTAAATAAGCAACAATACAACAAAACAGTGAGCTGATTTCAATATGCCAACAACGATCTATGAATGACAAATTAGCATATAAATAGGGTCAATGTAATTAACCACTAGAGAAATGCAAATTAAAACCAATCGGATATTATGATTATATAACTATTAGAATAGCCAAAACTAAAAATGACTTAAGAAAATATTTTTGAAGTTTTTTTAAATTTGAAAATACCCCCTCTTCCACAAAATTTCCCTGACAGTCACATGTTGGGTCATGATTTGCACAGACATTTAGCATACCAATAACTGGGGACTAACCCCACAGTGCACGACCCATTTACATCAACAAGGAGGGTCTAATGGGAGGGGGTAGATCATAGATGAGCCTAAACAATGGTACCAAACTGCCTGTATTTGATGAAAAGAAAACTAATAAATCAAATTAAAAAAAAATACCTACTATACTCAAGTCCTAGGTGTTATTAACCTAAGAAATAATCTAAAAGCCATCCAACAACATCACCAGCTGATTAGGTAGACTAGCCTCCAGATGGCCAGCCAAATACTGCTAAGCACATATGATAGAATGCACTGGTGGTATGTGTAATGATATAGGTAAATTTAAAAATTATCATGCTGTTGCCAGGCATGGTAGTGCATGCCTTTCTTCCCAGCAGTTGGAAGGCACAGGTAGGAGGATTGCCATGAGTTCAAGGCTACCCTGAGACTACGTAGTGAATTCCAGGTCAGCCTGGGCTAGAGAGAAACCCTACCTCAAAAAAGTTAAATTAGGGCTGGAAAGAAGGCTTAGGGGTTAAGATGTTTGCCTGAAAAGCCAAAGGACCCAGGTTCAATTCCCCAAGACCCACATTAGCCAGATGCACAAGGGGGTACAAGTTCGTTTGCAGTGGCTGGAAGCCCTGGCGCACCCATTCTCTCCCTCCCTCTCTCTCTCTCTCTCTCTCTCCTTCTCTCTCTCTCTCTCTCCCTCTCCCTCTTTCTCTTTCTCTATCAATAAATAATAAAAATATTTTAAAAATAAATTAAGAAATAAAAATTAAAAAGTTATCATGATGAGTGAAAGAAGTCAAAAACATCCAAAGATTATAACCTTGCTAGTTGTATAAAATTGTAGGAAACATACACTAATCTATAGTGATGTAAAACAGGCCAGCAATCAGTAGGGGCTGGGCTTATGGCAAGATAAACAGGAAAATGGGGCTGGAGAAATGGTTTAGAAGGTAAGGCATTTGCTTGTGAAGCCAAAGGACCCAGGTTCAATTACCCAGAACCCACATAAGTCAGATGCACAAGGGGCACATGCATCTGGAGTTTGTTTGCAGTGGCTAGAGGCCCTGGCACACCCATTTTCTCTCTATCTGTCTCTCTTCTATTTCTCTCTCTCTACTTGCAAATAAATAAACTTAAAAGATAGACAGGAAAATGCTAGGAATAGATGGAGGTATTTCAAAGATCATGCTGAAGCTTGGGGGTAACTAGGTATTTGTTCATTATAATAATTTTAATGATGGGTTCTTGGATGTACACACAAGATAAAGATTGACAAACTTTTAGTCAAGTGTATGCAAATTTATGTCTTAATTAGATTTTAGTAAAGCCTTTTAAAAAAAAGAGCTACTCTGAGACTACATAGTGAGTTCCAGGTCAGCCTGGACTAGAGTGGGACCCTACCTCAAAAAACCAAAAAAAAAAAAAAAAAAAAAAATTATTTTGAGACAGGACCCAACTAAATTGGCCTGGAACTTATAATCTTCTTGTCTTATCTTCCAGAGTAGCTGAGATTTCAGATAATGAGCTACCATACCCCACCTCTGATAAACTTTCAATATTAATCTTGGGAGTACATTCAAATTAGGAGCATCAGAAAAATATCCAAACACCAGTACACTAAATATATCACCCCTAGAACTGTTGCATGGAGTCGCAACCTATCAGTTCCATGAACGAAGACAATTTTCAGCTTTGGCATTGTAAGATATTGCCCAGGTAGCTGTCAATGTGTGAAGGATAACACATGATCAAGGAATAGCAGAATGTATGTGATCATTTGAATCTGTTAGTTATTTTCACCTTCTCAAATCTCTATAGCATAACTATTGCTACTCCTATTTTCTCAATGAGGACACTAACATTAAAATAACACTAGTGTCAAAACACAGTAGTAGATCACCCTAAAATTTCAAATTAAAGGTCTAAAATCTTTTCAATTTCTTGGCACCCTTTAGCTTAATTGTAATTTAGTGATAGCCTCCCTGAAAACCTCACCTAGGAGTTACTAAACTCCACGCCTCCATCATGATACCATGACACACAATGAAACCCGAGCTTCCCAAGCTATAGCATGGCAGGGCAGGCCAGTGCCAGTAGGGAAGTGTCTGGCCTTCACACTTGTGCTTGGAATGTATATTCATACCAAAAGGGAAATTTTCCAATTATAGGCTTGCCATTTTACTAGGAACAAGCACACCATGATGCAGCACACTCAAGCTTTGAGCTGGACTTGGAAATGCATGTTAGTCAACAAGTCAGTAGTGCAACTTATGTAGGAAGATGTTCTTTAAATTGCTGCTGTGCTGAGCAAGAAAAAGAAGAGAAAATTGTAGAAAGCAAAATACTTTAAGACTGGGAGTGGAAGCATTTCAAAAATATAGCATAAATAGTGACTACAGCCATGCAAAGCGGGGGTTAGTCACATTTACCAGAATGCAATTTTTACATGATGTGATTATTTATGAGTCAGAGGTGCAAGGGTTTTGATTTCTGGCCTTACTGTGAAAAGTTGTGTTGTTCCTAGAAATCCTAAATAAAAGACAAACTAATTTCAGGAGAGCAAGGTTTTGTCAGTTGTGTTTTCTGTTATATCCCTATCCTCCAACAGCAGTTTTCACACCTTGAATAGGTTACTCAATGAAGATGGATAAACAGATGAGTCTCAATAAGTATTGTGCTATTAATCTTTCATGAGGGATTTGTCACAGAACGCCACAGGGCAGCCTGTATTGTCTCATATTTCAATTCCTCACTCTTCCCTCCTAAGGTTCCAATATTTGCCATGGAATTCACTCAGAGAATTCTCCATAGCCATTATTCTCTTCCCACTCCCACTTCTCCAACGTTTTTTGGCACAGCACAGAAAAGTCTAATTACTTCACTGTTTTCAATCAATCAAGAATTCTCAACATTTTTTCCTTGTACTTTTTTTTAAAATATAAATTTTTTATTTGAGAGAGAAAGAAAGAGGCACAGCAAGAGAGGAGGAGGAGGAAGAAGAAGAAGAAAATGAGAGGGAGAGAGAGAATATGGATGTTCCAGGGTCTCTAGCCAATGCAAATGAACTCTAGACGTAAACGCCACCTTGTGCATTTGGCTGACATAGGTACGGGGGAACTGAACCTGGGTCCTTAGACTTTGCAGGCAAGCACCTTAACTACTACGCAGTCTCTCTAGCCCCTCTGTAAGCATTTTTGTCTGCCATACCTGGCAAAGATCAAGTCCTCATTTGTATAGTCAGTAGTAAGGTAAAAGAATAAAGAAAGATCTATGTATATATTTGATTTTTTGTTTATTTTTATTTATTTATTTGAGAGTGACAGAGAGAAAGAGAAAGAGAAAGAGAAAGAGAAAGAGGGAGAGAGAGAGAGAGAGAGAGAGAGAATGGGCATGCCAGGGTCTCCAGTCACTGCACACACTCCAAATGCATGCACCACCTTGTGCATCTGGCTTATGTGGGTCCTAGGGAATTGAGCCTCGACCTGGGATCCTTAGGCTTCACAGGCAAACACTTAACCACTAAGCCATCTCTCCAGCCCCCATGTATATATTTTAGATTAAGTTTTTTTGATTCAGCTAATAAACTACTAACATAAATATGTTGTCTTCCTTGTGGGTAATTATACCCGCAAAATTATGGAACAGGCCAAATTGAAATTGAGGAAATGCAGACTTTTCTGGGCTACAGAATGGAATCTGGCAGCTAGAAAAAACTATCTCCAAAGTTCCAGTCACCCAGTCACTTTTGGTCTGTTCCAGTTCACTCCTCTATCCATTTTCACCCTGAAACACGAGAAGACCTTATGTTTACACTTCTGGACACATGACCTATGTGCTCACACCCACCTGCCCCACCCAACCCCAAGCAAAACCCCTTGGCCACACTCTAGGATTCCGCTGATCAGCAGTGATGGTTACCAGAAAGGGGTCCTCATAAGCCCTGGGCTCAGTGCAGAGTCTGTCTAGTTTCTGGGTAAATTGAGCATGGTCAGATGTCCATATGCCTGGCTTAGAGTCATATCCCCTTGATCCACTGAATGCCTGGCTTTGTGGGAAGGAGTTAAAACAGGACATTAAAGCACAGGGCCTAGGCCAAGGACTTCTCCTTTCTAAGTCACAGGGCAATAGCGCCACAACTTTCTCTCAAGAAACGACTCTCTCTCCTTTAACACCAGTCTCAATATCACAGTTTCTGATGCTGCATGTCCCAGCCCCATAAGGGGCAGGTAACTGAATGTGTAGACTGTGAAAAATTTGTTTATGATAGTATGAGGTTACTGAATACTCAATGAACAAAATTTAACCTCAAAATCAAAAATGTAATGAACCGGAGGTGTTTCTAGTAGGCTTCCCTGTGTTGTGTCACAACCAGACTGCAACCTTGGTTCTGATCACAAAGTGCAGATTCTCTGGTGTTCCCTCATGCCACTCTGCCAGTGAACACTTCCTGAAAAGTCTCAAGTCAGAGTTCAGACTCTTCCAGACTGTTAGGAATTGCAGTGATTTCACTGTTCATTCAGTTATCTGCTCTTACAGAAACGTAATGGTGTGACTACAAAAGAGAAAGACTTCTAATGGCTTCCTACCATCAGCCCTAGGCATTTAAGCATAACTATGGATTGCATTATGTTAGATTGTTTGAATCTAAAAAGTTTGAGTTTCTGGCTTAAGAGTCATTAAAAAGTCCATTAATGAATTTTGGCTAGGAATTACCACAGAATTTCCAACTATTTCTGAAATTGCCCTACACATACTCCTGCCATTTAGTACTACTGCATATGTAAGTGAGGCTGTGGTTTCAGCACTGATGATGAATATAAATCAAAATATGATCAACCCTGAAAAATTTTGAAGATGCTATTAGTATCAAATATCCAGACAAGTTATGTCTTTATGTAAAAAAAAAAACATATACATCCATCTCACTAGTACACAAATTCGCTTTCTCCTTTAGTAAATAGTAAAATTACACATACATCAAAGGACCATTTTACATTTCTTTATGCTTTATCATAAATACATGTTTGTTTGCCTATTTATATACATGTAGGTCCAGTCTGTGTAAAAATTTCACAGGCAAGCAGAGGCTCTGAGTGGAAAGCATTTAAGAAGCCACACTCAGAATATCTCCTCTACCCACTGATAGCATGTATTTCGCCATTCATCGTTTAGTTACTCCAATATCTCTCCTGTCATTGCTTCTTGTTTCCCCATGAATGCATGAATGTGCTCCCATTCCATTCCCCCCACCTTGCATTTCAAAGGTATGGCCATGCATCGCTTCCCCGTCCATGCCACTGTTTAAACAATAAACTCAATTCCCTCACTCAAGAAAATAAAACCTCCCAAGCCTTCAGTCACCAATGATTGCCAACTATTAATAAAATTGTTCTAATACTTCTTTATGTGTGTATGCAGATAAACATCTATAGAAATTAATAAGCAGCAAGAACAGTTATGTTTGGAATTGTGTTATAATTTTATTAGTTTAGCCTATAAAGAAACTGAAGTGAAACAAACAGAATACTAAAGCCCAATCGACTAGCCAATATTAGATCCTAAGAGATATTTCTAAATATGATGAATAAGAATAAAGCCTCTATCTTATTTTATGAATCCTGCTAGTGTGCACAATTGAATCCTCTTTGTTTTACCTTTAAATGTCCCCCCAAAGACTTGACTGCCTCAGTCAAGGGGATGTTTGGAAGCAAATTGCCACTGCCTTATGTACACAGCCTTCTCAGAGAATCTGGATGGAAATCAGGGGTCTATGCATACAAATGCAAAAGTTACATTTCCCCTAGCTTTTAAATGCAGTTTACAAGTTTTCTCAATTTTTTAACTTAGGTAACAAATTACAGACATGTTATTCATCATCTTAAGTTGGTCTTTTAACAGGAATCATTTAAATTTCAATATTACTATTCACAGTCTTAAAATAGTGTTGCACACATTTAGTATGTTTCTTTAGTATAATTTTACTTTTATACATACACATTATAATTTTATTTTAACATAATTGATATTCCTTATGAACTTACATATTTTTTATTGTCATTTTTTAAACATTTTAGTTTTCTTTATTTGAGAGAAAGAGGGGGAGAGAGAGAGAGAGAGAGAGAGAGAGAGAAGGCATGCCAGGGCCTCCAGCTGCTGCAAATGAACTCCAGACACATGTGCCATCTTGTGCAACTGGCTAATGTGGGTCCTGGGGAATCAAACCTGAGTCCTTTGGCTTTACAGACAAGTACCTTAACCATTAAACCATCTCTCTAGCTTCTTATATGTTTTTTAATGCTTTTAAATCACTGACAGCATCAACAACCTCTAACTGCCTACAGAGGAGTTAAGGTAGCAAAACAGTTAAAATTCTTGGGTTTAAACTTTCGTTCAGCCCCAACTCCCTCTCAATTCTCTTTACATAAATTGTATGAAAGAGGTTAAAGTCCCTTCTAGGTTCTGGTAAAACTGAGTAGGAGAAAAGACCCAGCCATCACTGTCCCTATCAGACATATTCAGCACTCATCATTTCCAAGGATACAGCTTCTTTATCCCCCAAAAATAAAATAAAATAACAATTCACAGAAGTCAGATCCCCATATCACAAGCTTACAGATGGGTTTCTTGCCAGACAACAAATGGGACTGTCAGGACTTCTGCTCTGACATTCTGATAAGGTCGGAGCCATGCCTTAGAAGGGAACAACATTCTTAAAGCAAATGATTGTTTCATGACGACCTCCTGACACTGTCCCTATGCAATGAAGTGGTTAAGTCAATCCTATCTGAATCATAGGGTCACTTTGGTTTTCTTCAGCCAACAACAACACCACTTATCTCCTTCTGCTTTTTATATCATATAATGACAGTGCTTCTATCATGTGGTATTACTACTTCCTAGCTCCAAAGCATCTTAGAAAGTATAAGTGATAGATGGAATGTATATCAGGTGCTAAAGGAGGTGTTAATACAATTTAAAGTACAGTACATACATTCTGTTTATTTATATCATAGTTTTTATCTTTAGAATTTGTATGGTTATATACATTTTTATGTGTAATACATAATTTCTGTCTCTATACAGCATAATGTTTAATGTTTAGAATTTGTACAATTCTAAATAGATGTACTACAGCTTTTGGTAAAAAATAGAAATTACAGTGTTGGTAGTATACCATCAATTAAATATCTGTTTCTAATATGCTTGTAAACTCAGCTGTTTCCAAATGCAAAACTAGCATTCATATCATACACAGCAAGGTCCTGGCCATATTAAGTAGCAAAATTACGACCTGCCCTTATCATACTGTGAGAACATGAAAAGTGAAACTATTATTTTGTATGTATGAGTGAAACAGAGAGAGAAAGAGAAACTGGGAATAAAGGAATCAAGAAGTAGCAAGTTATCTTACAAAACTTAGAAGCACAAAAATGCTCTTGAAATCAGTGGGTATTTTGTACATAGAAACAAGGAAAGGTATATAACTATGTGCCCTAGTTTCAAAATGAATTTTTGTTCATTGCAATGCTAGTATTTATTGCTGAATTTCTCTCAATAAGTACGGGCATGCTGGTGGCTATAGTTCCTATAAAGTGTAAGGGGCAAGAGTCTGAAGAGAGGAAAACTCCAGAAATGGAATTCAGAGTCTTTCCACTACATACTGTCTGCCAAAGACATGGGGTTTATTTATCCAAAATCAGTTCATTCATATACTTGCTTTTTTCAGTAGGGTTATATTCATTGAAACAGTATGCAAGTACCATAATGAGCAGAAAGTAGCTGCACAATAAATATTAGGCCTATCTTTCTGTTCCCCCTCTCTTTTGTTTTTCTTTTTTTTTAATTTTTTTATTAATTAGTTTTGTGCTCAGTGAATACAGTCAGTTTGGTACCCTTATTAGGCTCTCCGTCACCTACCTCTCCCCTTGGCCCCTCCTTGTTGAGGTATATGGGTTATGCATGGTGGAGTTAACCCACAGTTATGGGTAAGACAAATGTCTCTGCATATCATGACCCAACATGTGGCTCTGATATTCTTTCCACCCCCTCTTCTCCAAAATTTCCCTGAGCCATTCATTTTTGGTCTGCTTCAGTGATGAGGTGTTGGGGGCCTCTGGGTCTCTGGATCTCTGATTTGGTAGTTTATTATTCTCTGTGTTGATCTCCTTCACCCTTGTGCTGGTACCCAGTTCACCAAAAAAACAGCACCTTGCTGGATTTGCCATTTGTTCTTAGTTTCAGCCAGGGCCCTTTTGAGGTATGATGGGGTGGCTCTCTCCTTAGGATCTACATCTATTTGAAAAAGAGAAGCAGATTCTCCAATGGAGAGTAAGTTAGCACCAGGACAAATGAGATAACCCTTACTTTTTTTTTATAGAGAATTTAATAGGTGTAGGGCCCTCTTGTATCCCACGATTTATGGTAGCTTGATAATGGAGAATGGGCTTATGTTTGGATATGGTTCTGACTTGTTTCCCAACTCCAGCTATGGGTCTCTTACCAATGAGGGGATCAGTTAGCCAAATCAAGAGCAGTTGGTTTCCCACCATGGCTGTGTGCCACTGTTGCTCTTGTGTGGGCATAACAACAGGTTATTTGCTGCTAACTAGGTTTGACCATGAGTTGTTTGGACAAATATTGGTCATTTTCCCCCTGTTGCCCATGAAGAGCCTTCTAGCACTAGATGCGCTGACTGTCTGGGGACTGACTCTCTTCCAGCTTCCAGCCATGCCATTCCATTTTACATGTCAACCACATAAGGTGACCACTAACTTTTGGTGGGTCACAAAGTACTCTGACAGAAAACTGTCTTTCTTTTAGGAAACATTGAAGGTCTCTCTGATCAAAAGCTCATTGTGGATGATAGCCCCATACTGGTACTTGGAGTTACAGGTCAGTGCCTACTAAGAAAAGGAAGAAAAAGATAGCTAATATATAAGAGCTAGAGAGAAGAGTTAGAGGGAGAGAGAGGGAGGGAGGGAGAGAAGCTGTAGAAGATTAAGGTCCATCTTCATCATACCCTCTCCAGTGTCTTGTAGTTCAGGTGTTCCCTCTAAGGGCCTGGTGAAGGTTCAGCCCTTTGGTCTGCCTTTTAGGATATAGAATTTTATGGTACCATTGCCATTTAGGTCTAGATTTGTGTTTCCCACAACCTCCCTTGCCCTCCCCTCCCATCCTATTGTCTAGTCTACAAGATGCTTGCTGGGTATGTCAGTTATCTTGGGTAGTTTCAGGTTATGTGCTGTATATGAGTGAGACTATGTGGTGATTTTTTTTTTTTCTGTGATTGGGTAAGTACACTGAGAATGATCTGTTCCAGGTTCGACCATTTTTCCTCAAATTCTATTGTGTCATTTTTTCTTACTGCTGTATAGAATTCCGTTGTACCATCTTACTTTCCCACCAACAGTGGATGAGTGTTCCTACTTCTCCACAGCCTCACCAGCATTTATTTTCATTTGATTTTTTGATGTTTGCTATCCTTATAGGGGTAAGGTGGACTTTGGGTCAAGCAACTATAGCTACTTGATATTTGACAAAGACCCTAACAATACAGGCTGGAAAAAAAGACAGCATCTTCAACAAATGGTGCTGGACAACCTGGATAACCATATGCAGGAAATTAAAACTTGATCCACACATTTCACCACACACTACACTCAAGTCCAAATGGATCAGAGACCTCAATATAAGACCAGAAACTCGATTACTACTGGAAGAAAATATAGGAAGTACTTTCCATGATATAGGAATGGAAAAAGACTTCCTGAACAAAACCCCACTAGCTCACAATCTTAAACAGTCACTCAACCAATGGGATCACATGAAGATTTTCTTTACAGACAAGCATACAATAAGCAAAGCCAATAGGTTACCCACAGAATGGGAGAAAATATTTGCTGGATATCCAACTGACAGAGGCCTAATCTCTAGAATATACAAAGAACTCAAAAAACTAAACAGTGAAAAGTCAAACACCCCACTCACAAAATGGGGCAAAGAGATGAATAGGCAGCTCTCAAAGGGAGAAATGCAAATGGCAAACACACACTTAAGAAAATGTTCATCATCCGTAATCATCAGGGAAATGCAAATTAAAACAACTATGAGATTCCACCTTACTTCTGTTCCCCTTAAATAAGATCTCAAGGCATTATAAAGCCGAAATTTCAATGAAGCACCTATTTTAAAGATCACCAAACAAAAATACTTCCAGGACCTAGAAAAGTGTGAAGTTGCTCTATGGACTGGTGAGCTCTGTGGTATAATGGATGTGGTAGCATAACCCTAGCGAAATCCATTCAGATTCTAAGCATTAAACATTAGTAAGTTGCTGAAAACATTCCAGCCTAGAGCCCAGGACATCAAGTGACCGTGCTGGAACTGAGAGAGAATCCAGCTCCCTCCCAGCTGGCCCTCATAATGCTGGAATGTGCTCTGACAGCAGCTGGAGAACAATTGCCAAGTGACTGATGAAGCAGGAGATCCTGCCAGTTACAAAAATCAACCACCTGAACAAGAAGTATACACTTGTGCAATAGTGCACACAGCTGATGTAGGTAGCCAACTGCTCATGGATTGGACCTGAGACCTGCTCAGAGGCAGTGAACTCATATCTGGCTTTAGGAACCAAGCCAGATTCCCTAGAACATGAACCTGATATGCTCCACAGAGAACCTCCACTGCTCTCTAACTAAGAAGGTGTCACAATGAGCTTCACATTGCTGGAATGCCCTTCGAAACCAGGCTCAGTTTATAGGAGGAAGGAAATTTATGTGAAGCTTACCAATCAAGAGGAAATACCATAATGGTGGAAGAAACTGGCCTCCTTTATCAGGTGCTCCCACACAGAGAAAGAATAGCAACCACCACCAGCACCATAGGCAAGCATAGCCCAGGAACCCCAGGCAGAGCCCAAGTACTCTGCTGATCTTGAGCTGGAATTCAGATCTGACCCCAGTAACATCTTAGGGCTGGAACCCAGGATTGGCCCAGTGACACCACCCCCAACCAAGTAGCTGAGAAGGCAAGAAACTTTAATACAACTCCTGAATCTATTGGGGGACATCCATTTAAACTACCACAAATGAATATACATATCAATATATTTTTCTAATGAGTAGACTTATCCCCTTTTAGTCAGACTGTTCTAACTTTTGGTTGGAGAATGTGTTCTATTTTACAAATGGAGGAGAATACAGGGGAGAATAAGGATGCATCAATACCTAAAGAGAAACATGACTTTCTACCAGGTGATGGGTCACCTTCACCTCATCTGCCCCTGCCCAGAAGTCATTACAGGAGAAGCAATGGCATGAACACTGCTTTCATAGCTACCTTGATAACCAGTTCCAGGGAAATGGCAACAGACACTGTGGTCACACAAACCTCATAAAAACAGAGATCAAGGGTCTATAGAGAAAGCAACACTAAATCAGATCTCTATCTTGCCTGCCAGGGCTTAGGAAGTTTGATGGAAGAGTGGCTAGAAAGACTAAGAGCCCCAGGGTGGGTGGGAATAGCCTAAAACACTGTGTTTCTCTCATCCCTGCAGAGCCTGACTGAGGCTGCTGGGTCCCCACAATGAACACCAATAACCCCACCAAAGACCCTTAGGTCTGGGGTGGGGGAGAGTGTCTGTGTGCTTCTTTTTATAAAAATATTAGTAAATTATATATATTAGAAATCTAAAGAATATATTAGGATATAGGCCTGTTGCAATTACCATCTCATGCCTAGGACAAATCACCTGAACAGAAGCAGCTTATGGAAGGAAATGTTATAGTACACTTACAGTGCTGAGGGGAAGTTTCATCATCGCAGGGAAAGCATGGCATAAGCAGGAAACTGGCTCAAAGCTTGTCCCCTATCTGGGTGGAAGTAGTCTAGTTACTGGGCTTATAAACTGTAATGTCTTCCCCCAGGGATGTACCTCCTTCCACATGTCTCCAATTCCCAAATTGCCACCAGCTGAAGAATGAGTATGAGGTTCAATCACAAACGCATGAGGCTATGGGGAACAGTTCACATTCAAACTGCCACAGAGCCAAATGAAGCACCAAAGGCAGCATTCAGTCTCATGGGAGGCCATCTACAATTGCTACGAGTTGCTCAGGGAAAAAAAAAAAAAATGTTCCACCATGGAGATTTCCTCTTTGATTTGCAAACTCTGTGCAAGATATTGTCATTCAGTGCTGGTCTCTGGTGTCAATATTGTTAAGGGTATTTTAGTTATAGAACCAATTCAAGAACTGATATTAAAAATATATATTCAGGATCCACATACATGTATAATATGTTAAACTCTAGAACAAAGGTTCCTGAGAACACTGTCTGTGTGATAAAAAAAAAAAAAACAAAAAACAAGGTAGTAGAAAATGGGGCAACCAGCAATAGAAAACCTTTCCCTGACCTTAACCGCTCACCAGAGATGGCTGCCTCTCAAGTATTGCCCTGCACTGCTGGATAGCAACCCAAAGAGGACAGATCTCTTCAGTGGATATTTTCTTTATACTCTTTAGTTAAAGCATCAGTTTGCTTTTTGCTGGGTCAGACATTCTGCCTAAAAAACATTTTGGATGTGACAGTTTGGGTTGTCTCATACATTTTTACCTTCTTTTTGACAAGATAGGAGAAACATAACTCATGTCTCCCAGCCACTTATGACTACTAATGTCATCTAAGTCAGAAGTTTAGGGATGTGAAAAGGTTAAATGAATTTGATTCATCCACTTGATGTGATTGTCATGTGGGGAATACTGACTTCCTGCAGAAAGGTAATATTTAAGCTACTCTGCTCACGCAGACCCCGGCCACTTTCCTGTGCTGAATGATCTGACTTCTAATGTGTGCCTCTGCTGACCTATGAGTGTCTACCTGGATTTGTAAAAGATGGGAGCCAAAGGATGGTGAATACGAATATCCACAAGACACCAGGAAGTTTTAGAATTAATAAAATTACAAATTTGTGGTCTGCTAGGGCTGCTGAGACTTGGCCGTGCATGAGTGATAGGAGAAGGGAAGATATGACATGGGAAATGACTGAGTCAGCCTATGTACAGCCTCTGAGGCTGGGTATTTGATGAGGCTAAGCTAAGATCAGAACATCCAGGGAAGAATTAAAAACCTCATAAGAATAAAATGCTACCTGAGTGGTGACCATCTGCAACCTGCTTGTCAGTTGCAGGTGTGAAGCAGATTCTCACTGCATGTGAGAGCCCCCAAGTAAGAAATTGACTTAGTACACCCACAACTCAGAGCTTGCTGTGAACTAGGGGCTACCAAAGGCAATCTGGTCCCCAAAGTCAATAGTGATTTCTCCCTCTGGGTTTCCAGGCCCCGGCTGCGCTCAGAGTTAGGGTTGTATCAGCATTATGGTTCCCGGGGCCTCTATATCAGCTGCGAAGGAAGATCCCAGCCAGCAGCTGGAAAGGCAGAGGGTGTTATCCTAATAGTCTAGAATGGGGTGTGACAAACGTATTGTCTGGCAGGACCCAGGTTGGAAGGTTAACTTTAATCACATATCAAGCCTGGTCACCTAAACTGTCCAACTGCATCCAAGGCTATGAGCCAATGGATATACAACTTACCATGGTCTTTGCCATGCTTCCTCCTCCTTCTCCACCTTTCTGGTCTTCCCAACTGTGTGGGGTTCCTGAGTCCAGGTGCCATAGCTGCTGTTTACCGGCCCGGGCCTGCGGCTCAGTTGGCATGGGCTAAGCCGGTGGTGCTGGTCACAACACTGTAGCATCCAGACCCTGCGTGTTGTCAGTGGAGATCTAGGCCAGCTGACTACGAAAGTTAGGGACTTTGTAGAGCACAGCGGCCACTTATGCCAACCAGAGGACATCACATCTGTGATGGGTCTGAGGCTGAGAACACTGCCACACTGGCCCTGCTGGAACAGCAGGGTCTTATCCAAAAATTCTCCAAGTATAATAACAGCTGGCTAGCCTGCACAGACCCCAAGGACATGGCATGAGTAGAAAGTAAGACGGTGATTGTAACTCCCTTCCAGCAAGACACAGTGCCCCTCCTGGCTGGTGGGGCCCCTTGCGCAGCTGGGCAACTGGATGTCCCCAGCTGAGTTCCAGCAAGCTGTAGACGAGAGATTTTCAGGCTGCATGCAGGGCCGCACCATGTATGTGCTTCCGTTCAGCATGGATCCTGTGGGCTCCCCAATGTCTGTATTGGAGTGCAGCTCACAGATTCAGCTTACGTGGTGGCAAGCATGCACATTATGAACTTCAATTCGATTCCCCAAGATCCATGTAAGCCCCATGCACAAGGTGGCGCATGTGTCTGGAGTTTGTTTGCAGTGGCTGGAGGCCCTGGTGAGCCCACCCTCTCTCTCTCTTTCTCTCTTTGCCTCTCTGTCTCTCACTCTCTCAAATTAATTAATTAATTTTTTTTACAAAAACTAAAAGATGGGAGCTTCAGGAATGGAGAGATGGTGTAGTGGCTAAGGAGCTTGTCTGTGAAGCCTAAGGACCCAGGTTCAATTCCCCAGTACTCACGTAGCCATAAATGCAAGGTGGAGCATGTGTCTGGAGTTCATTTGCAATAGTTGGAGGCCTTGGCATGCCCATTCTCTATTGGCCTCCTCCCCCCACCAAACAAATAAATAAATAAATAAAACATTAAAAAAAAAACTTACCATGACTTGAGCACACATCCTGCTTCCAGGTTTGCAGGTGCTAAACTACTTCTGGACTATATTTTACCATGTACTTATACCTAGCCTTCTCATGAACATACATCTACATGTTACCACCCATGGAAAAAGAGATTAGCTGTCCAGCATCACATTTCTTCATTGTTTTGACTTAAATGGGTGGACAGACATGGTGTTTGCCAAGAAGAGTGGTATGTGTCACTTCTAGGCAAGTCTCATAAACAGCAAGTCTTCTTTGTATTCTCATTGTCCTGTGCCAGCTCAGCCCAGAGAACTGAACATCCCTCAGGCCAGGTGAAGCCACACATGGAAGGAAGCCTAGCTTGCTGACTCATCATGAGGAAGGGGGCTCACTAGCTAGGAACACCAGCACTGAATGAGAATTAAATATAAACTTCTATTAGGTAAAGTCAGTAAGAGGTGCATCAACAGCAAGAATGACTGTAATTAATCCAGCGAAATACATACCACACAATTCAGATTAGGAAATGAAAAAACCAGGACAAAAGATAGATAAAACCAAACTTTAATCTTAGCACATTGACATGTATGCCTGAGTTTTTTAGTGTTTCCCTCAGGTGAAAACAAACCCAACACTATAACAAGTTGTATTTGACTTGAAAAGTTTCTCACCTGGGTCCTCCTCTAGGAAAACCTGTGAGGTAATAATGAACAGTTGAAGGATGGGCTAAAAATGCGTGTTTCATGTTAGGCAGCCTCAGACTCTGGCTCTGAAACTTATATGTTGTGTAAATTTAGTGAAGATTTTTTTTTAACTTTTCGAAGTTTCCATTTTCTCAATTGCAAAATCATGCCTCATAGGACTGTTATGAGAATAAAATTAGGTAATATATGTAAAATGCTTGAAAAGCACAGCCCACACAGTGCTAAATGAATGCACTAAATGTCACCAACCCATCATCAATATTACTATTTTTGAAGAATAAAAATTTACATGTAAGTCTTGTTATCAGAAGCGATAATGAGTTTTGAATAAGAGTATGACTCTACAGTATGAAAATAAAGAGGCCCAGAGTCTAACCCACATCGCCTGACACCTGGGAGAGATTAAGACACAGGGTGCCAATCAGATGTCAGAGTTTCAAGCTGCTTCAAGGCATGTGAAAAGCTGAGTCTACTCGCCTCTATATATGTGTGGCAGGGATCCAAATTCCACCTGTTGGTGCAGATAAGGCTGACGAAAAGCAGTTCCTGCCTTGAGCAGTAAAAACCCGCCACCCGGATAGTGCTGAGCCTTGTGCCTCAGTCGCTGGTGATGAGCACCAAGAGGAAAGAGGGAAGGTAGCACCTGTTACCAACAGACCCAAGGATGAGACTTTGAAATCCTTTAACAGTACAGTTAATCTGGCGATAAAATTGCAGAATGAGGGCTGGAGAGATGGCTTAGTGGTTAAGCGCTTGCCTGTGAAGCCTAAGGACCCTGGTTCAAGGCTCGGTTCCCCAGGTCCCACGTTAGCCAGATGCACAAGGGGGCGCACGCGTCTGGAGTTCGTTTGCAGAGGCTGGAAGCCCTGGCGCACCCATTCTCTCTCTCTCTCCCTCTATCTGTCTTTCTCTCTGTGTCTGTCACTCTCAAATATATAAATAAAATTTAAAAAAAAAATTGCAGAATGATACCAAAGTGTGTTATTTCCTAATCTGTTCATCAGTCTGATGAGTTTGAATTATGGTTTTCAAAGAGCATTATGTAGTGTTATGGTAACCGCAGAGGAAACCTAACCATGCATCACAGGTACAGGAGAATACATGGTTTCTTCCTACAGACAGGCCTCTTATAAGAATCCTCTCGGGCTGGAGAGATGGCTTAGTGGTTAAGCGCTTGCCTGTGAAGCCTAAGGACCCCGGTTCGAGGCTTGGTTCCCCCGGTCACACGCATCTGGAGTTCGTTTGCAGAGGCTGGAAGCCCTGGCGCGCCCATTCTCCTCTCCCTCTATCTGTCTTTCTGTCTGTGTCTGTCGCTCTCAAATGAATAAATAAAATAAAATAAAATAAAATAAAAGAATCCTCTCATTTCTCAGCTTTGAAGTATCACACAGTGAATACACACACACACACACACACACACACACACACACGGTGATCCAAGGTGCAACTCACTTATCATCCCTTAGAAAGTGGTTTTGTTCAGCATTTAACTGCCTTTCCGTGAAGAACAAATGATGCTATCCTGAAGTGCATCCTAATCCTTTAGCCCACAGAGAAAAGGCAACAAACAGCCAAATATCCGTTCATCACAATGAGCTTAAATGAAGCATGGATTTAAGCTGCTCTTATGTGTATAACCCGTGATCTTTATTAGAGTTTACTTTGCATAATTACCTCAGGGAACTGTGAGGCACCCAGAGCTGTTTCTGAGTCTGGATTTGTTACATGCTGCTGTACCCAAGCGAGTAAATATAAACTGGAGAGGTTTGCCAAACTCCCTGGACCCTTGAATTATCTCTCACAAAGTGAGAATCATAGCATGTTGGAATCCTTTGGGCATCTGACAATATACTCTGAGCCAAAGGAAAAATCAACCAACTATTTCTCTGCCTTGGAGAAAAATGGAAAATTGCTGAGGGGGCAGTTAAGATTATAACTGTAGGTATTTTATACAGATTTGCTTCCCCAAAGCTAATCTGGAAGACTCATAATAGTGTGCATAAAAGAACTATAATTTGAAGGAACCTCAGCATGAAAGAACTATGGGGGGGAAAGCAGGGTATCTTAGAGTCTTAGAAGGACTCAACTGCAAATTGTCCTTGGGGCTCTTCATGAGAAATGAGATCAGCTTTAAGAGCTGAGAAGTACATGGAAAATACAGGAAAGTCCTGGACAGAAAACGAAAAAAAGAGAGAAAGAGTTTAAAGACATAGCAGATTCAGAAATCAAACCTTATCACAAATTAAAAGAAAGGTCAAGGAAATGACCATCAAGGAAGGAAACTGCCACTTAGGACCTAAAGAGACTTGAGACAATGCTTTCAGCTGCGAAGAGTCCGAACTCTTGAGAGCCCAAATCTCACTGTCCACAGAACCACCAGTCCTCAGGTAAACAGGAATGCCAACCCTCAGTAAGGAGGAAAGAAATTTGTCCTCTGAGAAACAAAATACCTCAGAGTCACTGAATAGCTTGGTGGATTTTACATGTCATAAATTCTGAGTTCAGCCCATAGAATTGAAAAGGATGTCACAAAAATAGTTAACCTAATCCTGAAGTATCTTTCAAGGACAAGGCAGAGTTATATTACTGATTACCAGTTTTAATTCTTAATTAGAAGGCATATTTCAACTCAGTAGACATGGAAGCCTACAAAAAACACAAGCATTTACCTAAGTCAGTACTTTTAAACATGCTTCCCCATTCCCTCCTGCTTCTTACGTCCTGGGTACTTGCATTCTGTATGAGTTCCTTCTCAGAGCTGTTGTTCAGAGTACTTGAAGTTCTCAGCCTAACAAGCTGTACCTTACATAGGTTAGAGTGACTAGAACTTGGGATCACATACATCTCACAGAACCTGAAGTATATTTGAAGCTACCTTGACAACATCCAAAAGGAGAAAAAGTCAATGACCAGTCCCAAGACATAGACCCCAGTAGGAATTGTCACTGTCCAATCTAAGGCTAGCTCACAGGTGGGTGGATCACTTCCTACATGAGTGATTTAACATCAATATTGTGTATTTTCCTGCCCAAAACTACTGCCTTTACTGAAATGGAGATTACATTTTAGTGTAAAGAAGAAGGCAATTTTCTTCAGTACTCTGGGGGAAAAAAAAGGATCATTAACATGCAGTAATGATTTCGGTGGGTTAATATAGCAAATAAGCCTATATGATAATTGGGTAATGTTCATGAGACAAAAGAAATAAGAGGAAAATACTGATACAAGTGTACGTGGAGGACCAAGAAGCAAGAATATATAGAAATGTCTGATAATTTCGTATGTGACAGGATTAAATGGATGAATGAGTGAATGAGACATACACAACTAACAGGAAGGCTAGAAGACACATAAGGCCCCACAACAGAAACCTAGGCCACACCTGGACACATGATGATACTGGGTACTCAGAAACAAAAACCAAGTTGACAATAAGAGACCAGAACAGAAAGACAGTAAAGCAATAATCTCTACCAATTTAATTTCATTCTCACCTGGGTGAGGTTCAACTAATGCTATTTCCAAATTTAAATCCATGTAGCGACTGGTAGAGCTGAAGCCACTTTGAAATTATGGAAAGAAATGCATGCACAGGTAAATATGTAGAGGTGCATATATAAGCTACCTGACTTGCTAGGCAGCACTTCTTTTCCCATATCTTGTCCGTTAGCATGTGACTTGTAACTGACTGACAAAGGTCTTCCCTTCCATCTATTCAATGTCTTCATTTCCTCAGTACAGCTTTCTGAAATCCTTCTGTAATATTCAGATTACTTTTTAGAGGTCCTTCTAAAGCCTTCAAAGGGTCCCATAATTGTGATTCCATGGGGTGATGTGATTTACAGTGTCATCATGACTTTCTAGGTACTTTGGTTAGTCATTGGACTGCAAGACTAAAAATATCTTTGTGCTCCTATGCAGAAACTGAACTTGAGGACTGGGGAGATGGGTCAGCAATTAAAGCGCTTACGTGCAAAGCATAATGACCCAGATTCATTTCCCCAGTACCCACATACAGTCAATACTCAAGTGATACATGCATCTGAAGTTCCTTTGCAGTGGCTGAAGGGCCTGACACACACATTCTCTCTGTTTCTCTTGTCTCTATTTCTCTCTGCTTGCAAGTAAATAAATAGAAGGATTTAAAAAAAATTAAAAACTAAACTTGAAGCTTTGCAGTGAATCTAATTTCTTTCTGACAACTTTTCCATATTTTTTTAAATCTCTCTAAAAAATATAGGGTTATACCCACATCATCTTTTACTTTCTCTTTGTGTCTATCCTCCCTTTATTCATTTACTCATGCAAATTGTTTCTGTGAGCTAACAGTACAAGGCAAGGTTGAGCACTATGGCATTGTTAGTGCTGTTTTGAAGGTTAACAGCTCTTGCTGAGTTTCTTTATAACCCTGAGCACTCCTCAAAGAAATCTCCTAGCGTCCCGCCTCCATGTCACTATGGTGGTTCATATTCCAGAGCAGTAGTCCAAGTCAAATTCTGTGTTTTCCTATTGAGATCTAATGTGTAAGACTCTGTGGTTGTCTGTTTGGATTGAGTACTATAATTAGCACATGCTATGCAGCCTACTAACCTTTCACATTTGCACATCCTGAAATAAGCCTCAGCATTATCATACACATTTTTTAGATATCAACATTTATTAACACAACATCAGTGAACCATTCAATTTAAATTTAAATGCATCCTACAATTTATAACATCATGATAAAAGACACCATCAAATATTTTAAAGACATGATGAAAGTGGACATTAGCTGAAATTTTATATGTGCTAGCCAACTGAAGAAAAATCTTTCCTTTAAAAGATATAAATATTCACAAGAACCATGTTCTATTGCAATTTGCCAGAGTGAGCATTTCTGAAAACCTGCCTTGAAGGAAAGTTTGGTTTAAAAAAGCAAAATCTCACTCACTTAACAGGCTTCCTAATGCACAGAGACATAATTGCATTTTCTCTTTCAACTTGTAATTTCATCACACTCTCAGGTTGCTGCAGCAGGGCCACAAAGATCTGGCATATCCCAAAATGGGACTCTCACTTGGTCTCTTCCCTTTTGCTTTCCATTTCCAACAGCAGACATCTCTGATGTAAGCCAGTGAAGCCAATGCCAGGAGTTCTGTTTGATAAAAACCTGGAATATTTTCTACCTTTTGTATAATTCTCAATTCATCCAGCACTTAACAGCCTTTGTATGTATTCAAAAGCAAGTTGATTAATATTTCTGCTGAAGACATGGCCTTTGATCAAAGGCCTTAGGAAGAATCTAGGTTAATAACCAATATGAATTCCTATTAGAATTGGGCAAAAATCCTTCCCAGCTAAGAAATATTGCAGAGGAGTATATGTCCCTACACACCACTCAAGTGCTTCTCATGCTTTCCGGAAATAAAACAACTTGTTCATTAACCCTATTATCCAGCCATGGACAAAATGTGCTATTGCTATTTTCAGCTGGATGATGGGATTCAGGTGTCTTTGTGCCAGCTGAACCCAGCAGAACAAAGAGAAGCTGATGAAATCTCACTTTTTCTAACAGGAACCTCAGGCTGTGCAAACCACTTATTTTTTAGTTACAAAAGCTTGTCAAGTTCCAGGAGCCTGGGTACCTTCAAATGGAAAACACAATTGATACAGTAAAGCTTCAGCCAATTGTGTCTTTTAAAAAATACAATGCAGGAGACACGTTCCACATAGAACATTCAAAGAGATCAAGTACCCAGCAGTGAACAGGACAGATCAGAAAGAACATTCTGTGGTCATGCGCAATCCCTTACTCCATAGCCAGGCTATGCTGTCAATCAAAACTTCTCAAAGCATGGCATGTGGAGGCAGAAGGAATCTCAAGTGTCTTTGGACTTGCTTGGGGACAGTGAGTGTTAGGCTAAAAAGTTTAAAAGGAAAAAAGAACAGAAGATAGAATGTGCCTAATAAACTACCTGTATTATTAAGACCATTCTAAACAACCAAGTTAAAAAAATACTGTTTTGATTAATCGATAGATGTATTCAAATTGTAGTGACATTTTACAAGGAGCCTCAATTCAGCCTTAAGCTGAAAGCACTGGATTCCTATACCCTACTCCCAAACTAATGCTGCAGCAAATTTATTGAACTCATGATTTTATCACATAAAACCATAATTTATAAAAAGTTCAACCTGTCACTTCCTTAGCAATGGCTTCCAATGAACAATCATTGATCACTGATTGATACAAAGCTGTAGAGGAGGAAGAGAGATGACCTCTTAAAATTATACAGCCTTGAAGGAAATTAAACTAGTAGTACCAATATTTAATCTATTTATATGAATTATTAAGTTAAAAAGGAAATTCATATTAATTTCAATAATTGTATTAACAAAATAACATGGTAATTGCCATGGACTGAAGCAAGATTTAAAAAGTGGTGCATGCATCTGGAGTTTGTTTGCAGTGGCAAGAGACCCTGGCACACCATTATTCATTCATTCTCTCTCTCTCTCTCTCTCTCTCTCTCTCTCTCTCTCTCTCTCTCTGTCCCCCCCCTTTCTCTCTGCCTGACTCACCTGCTCTCTCTTTCAACTAAATAAAATATTTTAAAGATCACAGATCATTTTTAGAAAGAATGACAAATGTATAAATATATTCTTAAATCACTGGCAATGTAATTAATAAATATAGCAAGACCATGTCACCTCCTAGCAACTGATAGGAATAACCAGCAACATAATAAAAACTAATAAAATATCCAAATGTCTATACTGTGCAATATGAGAAGAATACTCCTGAGTCACACTCAGCTATACCTATACACCCAAATAGAAAATTAGTGCCCGGATCTTGGCTGAGAAACAAAAGAAAAAGGAAAGCATCAAAAGTGTTGATTCAAGTGCTTTAGATTATAACATATCTACTATCTGGAAAATAAGAATAGCTTTCTTTTTTTTAGTCAATCTTCTGCTTTCTATATCAAAGTAGTCCTACCCAGAGCAGAAATTTCAAAAGAGTAGAATTTTCAGAGATTATGGAAAGGTATTATCTCTTTCAAAATCTACCAATAAACTAAGATTTCAATGTATTTTTAAGTAGGTTGTTGGCTTTGCTTGTTTTCATTAATATGGCCATTTAGATCAATCTGAATTAAGTCTAGAAATTATTGACAATAAAGAAAGACAAAAAATAATTCTTTAAATTCCAGAGGAACACTTGTGTGAACTAGAGGTCAACATAATACACACATACAAGTAAGTGCTTGAGGCAAAAGAAAAAATTAGTCATTCTCCATATATATTAATCAAGCTAAGTTAAATTACTATGTATATCTTTCCCATAATAAGAACCCTAATGTGGCTCTCACCTAGAAAACCAATTAGCTGCCTCCCTCAACCTTAGTATTAGAGGGCTTACATTGGATCTTTTCCTTCATACAAGAGGCATTGATCTCGCCTTACACACACACACACACGCACGCACACACGCATGCACGCACACACACACACGGTGTTTCTTGACAATGGGAACATATTCTTGGAAATGTGTTGTGAGTCATTGTTGTTATTGTATGAGCAGCATGGAGTGTCCTTAAACAAACCTACTTTGTATTATGTAGCCTGCTTGTAGCCTAGGTGTTGCAGTTACTTTCTCATTGCTGGAACAAACATCTTACCAGAAGAAGCTTATGGGAGGAAGGGGTTTATTTCAGGCTTATAGAACCCAGGTAAAACACCATCAGTGGCAGAGGAAGCTAGCTCACTTCCATACATGCATAGCAGAAAGACACCACCAAGTAGCTACCAAACATGAATAGCCAGAGCTCAAATCTGCTCTGAATACACTTTAGGGCTGGACTACAAGATATGCCTCTGGTTACACTGCCTCCAGGAGGGTGCTAGATATTGAAGTAGGAAACTCTGTAAGAAATCCCTGGATAAAATATTAAGAAAAAAAGTTAAGAGCTGAAGAGTAGGCTAGGTGGCTAAGGCACTTGCCTGCAAAGGCAAAGGACAAAGATTCTATTCCCCAGGACCCACATAAGCCAGATGTATGAGGTGACACATGTGTCTGGAGTTCATTTGCAGTGGCTGGATGCCCTGGCATGCTCACTGTTTCTCTCACTCTCTCTCCTTCTTTCTCTCTCTCAAATTATTTAATTATTAGTTTAAAAAATCCCTGAGGGAATGAGAGATATACATTTACATTCAACCCACCACACTAGGCTACCAAACATGGCCATTGTACTAAATATTGTAAGCAACTGTAACACAATGACATTTGTGTATCTAAACAGGTTTAATCATATCTAACAGCTGGTTTGAATTAGCACTAAAAAAAAAAATTAGTAATGCAATCAACTAAGAATTCACAACATCTACATCACTAACAAATTTTTACCTCCACTATAATTTTATGGACCCACCATCATATATGTGGTTTTTCACGGGTAGAAATGTTGTTATAATATGCATGTCTATATACTCAGATAAATATATTTCTTCTTCATGCATACTGAATCTGCCAGCACTAACAAATATAGATTTATATATATTGCGTTCTTCATGTTCACTTGACTTTGAAAATGGAGCATTTATTCAGGAAAACATCTGGATTCCTTCATTTTACTCTATCAACATAAGAAGCTGGCCTGATGGAACAGCAGACTGACTAATTGAAGGTTGGGTTCTTTGCCAGGTTATTTTGTGGGTCACTGACTTTTGCATGCTGAATTTTTCAGGATGATGATGATGAGCTTAATGTGTATCAAATCTCTCAATCAACTCATATAGGAGAGACAGGAGGAAGCAGGATAGACAGACACAGAGGTTGAGCAATTATGTAAGCCCAAGAGGGGTTTAGATAACCCTGTGGGGAACTCTGAAGATGAGCAGGATATTTTGAGTTGTTCAGGGCAAGGGCAAGAGGACTAGGTGTGTAAAGCCCTATGGTACCTAGCCACTAAATGCAGGACCAATTGAAGAGGGGATAGGACCTTGGGAAAGGAAGCTGAGGCAAGTTGAAAAGATCTTTGCTAATAACACTGTCAACACCAGCAGATACATGTATTTCTTTTCTTCCTGAAGAGAATCTAGAAAATATATCACAACCTCTACCAAAAATGTTGTCCTAAGGCATGAAATATATGATTTGAACTAGAAAACAAGACATGGTTTCTGGAAATTCGATGTTGAAAGTAGAAAATAACCCATTTACATTATCTAGAACTAACAGATAATAACTAATGAGCTATTCACAAAATAATTCCACATACAACCCCATGCCATTCCCAATATGTCTTCTGTCTGTTGTCTTGATTCCCAAGGAAGGAATGATTCTACTAATATTTTTTTTTCTTTTTTATTACATAGAGGCTGAGATTGATACCTAGCCATGTTTGAATCTTCATTCCATGGAGTTAGCAAGGACAATTACTATATTTCTAGGATAATTGATCTTGGCTACCAAAGAGAAATTGTGATATTAATATATAATGAAGATAACAGAAAATATATGTAGACTCCACTAAGTTAAGGTTAGTAGTATACTCTAATAATCCAATTACTAATGGCACCTTCAGTCTCAGCACGCGATTAGCTAAGAGACCAACCCTTCATTAATGAAGAATTTAAATGTTCTACCAGGTAAATAATTCTTACAAGTTTAACATATAGTGGATCCTAGAAGAATGAAGTTAAAAAAAGGAAGCATAGCTATATTATCAGTTCTGGACACAAAGATAGAAGGTATTATATGTATGTTTTCCCTTGGATCTGAATGTATTTATGTTCATTATTTTGTGCTTCCTAAATCTGATATTCAGTATGTTAATATTAGTTAATATCCTAATTCAACATTTAAATTACAAAATTTCAGAGAGAGTTACCAATGACCTAAAAAGCAATAAAAGTAAAAGGCATATACCTGTCTTGTAGTGGGGCATGGGGGCTTAATTTATCTACAGCATGGGAAACAGCAGCCCTGTTTTTTCAAAAGCTATCCAACTGAGCAAGATTCTCACAGAAGCATTAAAATGAAGAATGCTTGTGTCAGAAACCAATGTCAATTAGTGTTTCATATGAGCTATATTGCATTCACATGACTTACAACATTGCTGATTTCTGAAAAGAAACCTATACTTCAAATCTAGGTCCATCTTACTTGAATCATTTCCATGCTGAAGACTCATCTTAAAAAAGGGAGATGACAGAGAACTTGAAATGCCTCTCATCATATCATATACTCTTTGTTTCTGTATTGTCCCAAGTTCTCCTCCATCAACCACTCATCCTCCTCAACCTAGCTCTTAGTGGTTCCTTGGAGGTCAACTCTACCACAGACTTCCTATTCTTTCAGTGTGCTCATCAGTGCACAGTGGCTTAATTGGCACATTCAGGTTTTTCACAAAGGCATGAGAATGTCAATGAAGCCCAAGGCTATAGTTCTAGACTTTAGACCCATCTGTCTAGCTTGCTATTCAACATCTTCACCCGAAAATCTCCCAAGTAACTTAGACAAGATCAAATTCACTATGTTTTCTCAAAATGTGGTAGTCAACCCAATGAGGAACACTATAATCTGTTTCTAGAGGCAGAAACTAGATGTAATCATTTCTTTCCAATCATCCTTTATATCATTGTAACTTATTTAAATGAATTCAGCTCCTCAGTTTCTACATCTGTGCATTTCCACTGCTTCCCTCCTATTCCACATGATAAGGGAATGGCAGGCAAACACAGGGCATCACTTAGCAATGCAGGACCCCACCTGGTTGGACTGTGCATATCCATCTCCAAACAAAGCACCTACTAGCTTAGGACCTTCATCTCTTCATCTGCATTTAGTGCTAATTACAACAACTTCAAACAATAAAATACCTCTCCCCTCCCAAAGAAAGCTTTAGTAATGCCCCTTTTGTGGTCCTAATAATAATAAATAAGAGCTAAAGGAAGGGAACAATCCAGTCGAACCAGTTTGGGGTACATGTGAATAAGATAGACTATGTTTTCTCAGTGAGCTTTCAACAAAGATCCTTTATTTAGCATCTTATATGTATGCATGATTGGTCATACATATGATTAAAATCAGATTCATCATGGGTGCGTAAATACATAATAGAGAATTGCTTACATAACTCAAGACTGTCTACAACAGGGATAGCAAGATATGCATCTCCTCCTCCTACACATCATGAAAGGAAGCCCCAAACATTTCTGATGTTCTCACTTGAGTGCTCTGACTCGAAGTCTGTGCACTTTTGCATCCTATCTCATCTGTTCTCTTGCTTTACTCTGTAATAAAAACTTCTGCTACATTACTATCTGTCTGTACATTTTTCAGGTATTTGAACCCAGAAAAATCCAGACCACTAGCAACAAGGATAACATGGTGCTCTCAAAAAATGAGGAAGTTGGGCTGGAGAGATTTCTCAGTGATTAGGGTGCTTGCCTTCAAAGCCTAAGGACCCACATTTCATTCCCCAGTACCCACATAAAACCAAATACACAAGGTGGGGCATACATGTGGAGTTAGTTTGCAGTGGGTACAGACCCTGTAATGCCCATTCTCTCTATCAGCCTCTTTCTCTCTCTCTCTCCTTCCCTTTTTCAAACAAATAATTACATATTTTAATGTTTTGGAAAAAGAGGGTGGGATATATATCAGTGGTTAAAAGTGCTTTCTTGTGGGCTAGAGAGCTGGCTTAGGGTTAATTGTGCTTCCTGCATAAGCATGGGGGCCTAAGGAGACCTGATATCACGAGAGTTCAAATCTTCCAATCCCATATAAACAGTTGGATTGGCCACACATGCAGAGGAACAGAGACCCAAGAATAATCAGAGCCCAGCAAGTTCATGAATCCAAAAACAGACTGGCTGAAAACAAAGACAAAGTGAAGCAGAAGATCTATTACGCCATGAAGACCATGCTAAGCAAGAATCCCCCCACCACAGCTGAGCAGGTAGGGCACCATACCACACCACAGTATCACTTACACACACTCACCAATAAACACACAAACAAAAGCAACAAGTGCTTAATTGCAAGGCATGTTAGCCCAGGTTCAATTCTCTAGCAACCCAAATAAAGCCAGATGGGTATTCTTTTGCAGTGGCAAGCGATCCTGGCATGCTTATGCACATGTGCACATGCGCACACACACACGCACACATACACACACACACACAGCTACTGGCATAGCCTCCTGACTACAGAACCTCTCCTTCACCTTTATAATGTGTTATTATCCAAGCCAAAAGAACTTTACAGAATTCAAATCTAATGATATCACTTAAGATTCATCAATGAGTTTCAGTGTTCTTAGGTTTAGACACGATAGAATTACCATGAATTATGAAGCTTTGCCAAATCTGAGTCCTGTTATAAATCCCTTGAAGGGACCAGAAATGTAGTGGTCTCCTCTCAAATATTCAATTATGTACCCTCTTTTCTGCCATAAAACCTCAATACCTACTGCTTTCTTGTCAAAAAAAAAAAAAAAAAAAAAAAAAGCCTATAACCCTATCTGGAATCAGCTTGTTCCTGTGTACACATACATGTGTGTATGCGTACACAATTAACTCATGAACCTTGTTTATACCACTCACAGGAACCTTCCTTAATGCCCTAGGAAGGTCAAGATGCTGGACCATGGACCATCTTTTAGCTTTTCCTTTTAATCCCATAGGACTTCTATTTCAAGGACTATGGTGGAATTGCTCATTTTATCCTCAGTATTTAACATAGTGCCTTATACACATGTAGCACTTCCTACATATTTGTTGAGTAACAACTAGCAAGAACCTACAATCTTACTGTTGAGTTAATATTCATAAGAAAATAAAATTAGGGTTTATTTTGGCATACAGAAGCTCAAGGGGAAGGTCGATGATGGCTGGTGAAAACTGATGGCATGAGCAGAGCATGGATCTAACCTCCTGGCTAAGATCAAATGGACAACAGCAGCAGGAGCATGTGTCAAACAGTGGCAGGGTGAAGCTGGCTATAATGCCCATAAGCCTGCCCCCTCCCCACCAAATACACTGAATCTAAGAGGTTTCAAATCCCAAATTACCACTAGCTGGGAACCTAAGCATTCAGAACACATAAATTTATGAGGGATACCTGAATCAAACCACCACAGTTTACTAAAGAATTCAGTTCTGATAGAGGTCCACTACATGAAAATTAAAGTCAGTCAAAGGAAATTCTGCCCCATCATGGTGATTTTTCCTGTTGTTATTGTTATTATTTTAATGTGGGAGAGATGTACTCTGGCTGCTGCTCCTGTATCTGCAGCCTCACCCCATATTGCATTATAGAAAACAGCACAATTCTTAGAGCAAATGTTCTGTAGGAATTTTCTTACAGGAAATTATGTCATTCTGTAGAAAATGTAGTTATTTACTAAGGTCTTCTAATTTCTAAGGCTTCCTCCTCAATTGTGAAAAGGTTTATACATGATAGCTATAAAATATAAACTTGCTTGAACATAATATACCTGCCATGTTGGCTGACATCACATTTTCTCCTATTTGCTAATTTTTCATAAGCTCATCTACATTAAAGAAACATTTATGTAAGCAGAATAAAATTATATGCTATTCATATTATTTACTTTGTTGATAAGTTGAGTGGAATTTTAAGTTTATTTTTGAAAGTCTGTCTCAAACTTACTACTATTTGCAAGATAAAAGAAATTCATACTCTGTGAGTCTATCTTATTAATCAATTTATAAAGGACAGTCAAGTACAAAATCTTACTAAAAAAAAAGACATCATTAAATGGTGTCTTTTCCTTCTGTAAAGTCAGTACTGTTTTCTTGAACTTAAAAATCTCAATGAACACAATTGACTAAGATTGTCTGGATCACAGATTAAAAGGCCACATTTTGATCTCACTGAAATTTATATTCTAGCTTGTGAAGCAAATATCTTCAAATTTATATCATATATTCAAAATCCCTGTCTAACTGGTGGGTTGTACAATTTGAAGCTGTCATGTACTTGACAAATAAGAAAAGTCATACCAGTTAGAACATTTCTCAGTGACCACAGCACTTCACATACTAGAGGTCAAAATTCTCTGCAAGATGTTGACATGTGCTCAGACATTTTACTTGACATATGAGTTATCCTTGAAGAAAGTGGAGGACATTTTGCTCTACTTATTTTGTTGAAATTTTGTGAGAACTTGAGTTCGATTTTGTGAGATATTCAAGAAAGAAAAGTTAATTTTCCCAAAATCTTTTCTTTAAGTATGTCAGAGTTCAGTGGATTCTAAAGTTAAATATATTGCATTCTTTCAACTGAAATGTTTCTGAATTTGCATATATGCCTGATAATCTATAGAAAGAAAGTTGCAGATTCAAAACATTTAATCCTGAACTGGGCGTGGTGGCGCACGCCTTTAATCCCAGCACTCAGGAGGCAGAGGTAGAAGGAGCACCATGAGTTTGAGGCTGAGCCAAGAGACTCCATAGTGAATTCCAGATCAACCTGGGCTAGAGTGAGACCCTACCTTGAAAAAAAATGGAAACAAACAAAAAACAAAAAACAAAACAAAAAAAAAAACATTTAATCCTCCCTATTCCACTACCAATATTTATAAAATCATCTCAAACAAATAAGTTGTAATAGTCCAAACCACAAAGCATCAAAAGCAACATGAGCAAAAGTAGCACAGATCCGAGTTCTTCATTCCTTCTTGGTGGTTCTGCAGGACAGTGTGAAGGACAACACGCAGAATGGGAATAAAGCATGAGTGGCACACACGACTGCCCAGTTCTCGCAGGAGAAGAGGAGGCTGTAAGTATGGAGCAAAGTGACTGATGGGAAGTCCTGGCTAGGTGGTAAAGACATTATAAAAACAATGAAATCTTCATGGCATGAAGGTCTGACAAAGATGAATGCAAAAGGAACTCATAGAATGTACAGAAAGGGTGAAAATATGTTGCATTCACTGTTTTGTGTATGACTTTTGCCAATACTCACCAGAATAGGAAGCAAGTGGAAAGATAAACTATTCTATGGGTATCAGTCCATTTTCACATTTTACTAGAATCAGTGGGACCCTGTAAAAGTGGTCATGAGTAGTGTGAGTCGAGGCAATGAATGGAATCAAAGTGGCTTTTCAGTCATCCAAGTTCATTGACAATGCTGAGTGCCCTGTATGCCAAGTCTAGGAACTATAACTACCCTCCCCCTACAATCCAATTATCCACTGGCAAGGATATTCTGTTAAACAGCTTCCATTAAGGAGAGAACTAGATCTACTTAGACACATTCTTTCAGAACCACCATGCATGTGCCTACTAAATGCCTATAATACTCATCTTAGTGCTATTCACTTTGCTTCTGATAAACAGCTGTAATTTATTACAAAGGAAAGATATCATGATCTGACTTCTGACATTTCCTGTTGTTTTCATATGTCATCCTGGAAAAGTAGGTGATACCACAGAAAATGTGCTGGCTTCATGAATACCAAGTTAGAGCACCAGGGAGTAAGTGGAACCTTGTCAGGATGTTCTCCTAGAACTCTAAAAACTGAATGTGGGTATATATTCTGAACCAGCAATTACTATATGGTAGAGTTTTTCTTAGATTCTGTATGCATGAAGAATGTAACACTTCTTACTACACACAATTATAAGACATGAACGTTCCTCAAATGAGGCATAGCTTCATGTATTATTTGTTCTGTTGTCTCAGTACAAGGTGAATAATATTTAGAGTATGAACCAAACCATTGCATCCCCTGTACTTGAAAAGGAAACAACAATATGACCATCTAAAAGCAGTTTAAGTGATGAAAAATAGATCGAAGAAAGAAGGAGGGTTACTTTGGCATATGCAGCAGCTAGTGATCAAGGTGTAATATCCTGTGCTTCACAAAGAAAGCAGGAAATACATCTGTCTGCTGTTAATGCTATAGGCAATAGTAAAGGGTTATAATCCAGTATAAACAGGACTACCTCATGATAGAAGGCTGGAGTCACCCCAACTCACCCAGTTTAAGACAGTAAAAATAAAAGTAAGTTACATACTGATTTGGAAACAAAAAAAAAAAACATGGATAAAGTAGACAAGATATAAATAACAGCTGTATCTTTATGACCTGTTCCTCCACCATCCCGCCCTCACCACCAAAAAAAAACAAAAATGCTGTAGAAGATATATATCATATTAGTGAAAATACTTATGCTTGTATAAGTAAACATTTTCTCAATTCCCTTTCCCCTAACATTTTATACAAATGTTAGGAGTAAAGGCTCCTGTAGAAGTGTCTTTTATATAAACATAATTTTCATTTGTATACCAAAATAGAATTGTGACCTAAGTAGAAAATCAATGAACATCGCTCTGAGATGGCACAGTTCCTGATGGGATTTGGGGTCTTGCTTGTGCAGAAAGGTTTTCACCTGTGTGAAGAACAGTTTCATTATGTTTGGCAGGAACATGTTTTTGTTTCTCTTTAGAAGATTCTGTTTGTTTAGAGGGTTTACATTTGAGAACCGGGAACATGTCAACTTACTCATCATTGTATCCACAACCTACTCAGTGTCAGAGCAAGAACTCAATAAATATTGAAGGAACATCAATATTGAACCTAGATCACAGGTTGAGACAAAGCAAATTCAATAAAATCAAAATTTCTATTATAAACAAGAACAGCAATATCTGGTTTCCACCTTAAAAGCTAAAATTTTGGGCTGGAGAGATGGCTTAGCGGTTAAGCGCTTGCCTGTGAAGCCTAAGGACCCCGGTTTGAGGCTCGGTTCCCCAGGTCCCACGTTAGCCAGATGCACAAGGGGGCGCACGCGTCTGGAGTTCGTTTGCAGAGGCTGGAAGCCCTGGCGCGCCCATTCTCTCTCTCCCCCTCTATCTGTCTTCTCTCTGTGTCTGTTGCTGTCAAATAAATAAATAAATATTTAAAAAAAAAAACTAAAATTTTTTTGCTACCATACTTTTTAGTATCAATATCACAAATTATTGTGTTAATAATCATTTAAATTATCAGGCTTTGTTTAATCAATAGCTATCACTCTCCAATTTGACTGACTATAACAAATAGTTCAGCTACTTGTTCATCAGCATCTATTAATTTACCTGATTAAAAGAATCACATAAGTTCTACTATCAAATAATCCTTCAATTACCTTTATTAGTTTAGAAGTCATAATTCCAGAATGTGCAGTAGTCTGTATTTATACAATAACTCTTACTAACCAATCTAACACATTTGTATCAAGGAATAAAAAATCTGATTCCTTGAGAGATGATGGGTGTGTTATCTACAGTCTCAATAACTTTATAATTAGTTATGTAGTTTTCATTTAATTCAACAATATTGGTGCTAGACTTGTGAACATTTTTTTATTTGTCATTTATTTATTTGAGAAAGAAAAAGGCAGAGAGATAGTGACAGAGAGACAGAGAATGGCACAACAGGGTCCCTAGTGACTGCAGAATGAACTCCAGACACATGCACCACTGTGCATCTGGTTTACATGGGTACTGAAGAACTGAACCTGATTCCTTATTTTTCACAGGCAAGTGCTTTTAACCATTAAACCATCTCTCTAGGCCTTGTGAACAAATAACATTGACCTGCTATAGTGCAAGAACGTACATTTTAAGGTCATTAGAAAAGAAAGTGAAACCAGTTAAAACGTTAATGTAATCATATAGATGAAAATTTATGTAAATTTGATCTAAATCAAAGGCAGTTGGATAATGTGAAAGGATATTAATAGTATTTATGAGTCTGAGTGGCTGGCTGGATGACCATATTGAAATGGAAAGAGAAGGAAAGGAGTTTGGAATGGCTTCTAGCTTTGGGAGGTTTGTAACTATATGGATTGTAGGACTACCTAACAACTTTGACAGGAGAAGGAGGCGAGTTGCAGACACACAGTACTTTAAGTACCAAAATACCCAAAAGGGCTGGGGAGATTTCTCCTGAGTGGTTAAAGACACTTGCTTGCAAAGCCTCTCAACAGAGTTGGGGGAATGGGAATTCAATTCCCCAGTACCCACATAAAGACAGATGTACAAAGTGTCACATGTATCTGGAGTGCAAAAGCAAGAGGCCCTGGCATAATCATTCTTTCCCCCTCCCCCTTAAATACATGATTAAAAATATTTTTTTAAATCTACAAGATCATTGTCATGATGCAGAGATCAGTGGGCTGGGGCTGATTTGAAAATCATCAGTGTCTAGGCACCAGTCATTATTTCTTAAAGGCTTTTTAAAAATTCTATTTTAACTTTATTTATTTGAGAGAGGGAGGAGGGAAGGAAGGAGCAAGGGAGAGATAAAGAGAGAATAGGCATGCCAGGTCCTCTAGCCACTTCAAACAAATTCCAGATGCATGTGTCACCTTGTGTATCTGGCTTTGCATGGGTACTGGGAATCAAACCTGTGTCCTTAGGTTTTTCAGGCAAGTACCTTAACCACTGAACAATCTCTCCCTCTTGGAATCACCAAGACACTGTGGAGAAATAAGAATTTATAACATTATACTAAAAAATGAAAGGGCTCTTGGATATCGAGGCCAATTTCTATTGGGACAGTTGTATGTAAGTAGTAGTACCCTTCCTGTGGCTCTTACATTCTTACCACCATCTCTTCTGCAGAGGACCCTGACCCTTGGAGGGTATGAGATGTTTCAGTGCTGGACACTCCTCCGAAGAAGAGAGGGAGAGGATATTATGGAGAGCAGAGTATGAAGGGGAAAGCGGGATAGAGGAGAGAAATACCATGGCTTGTTGTCTGTAAGTATAGAAGTTGCAAATTATATATATATATATATATATATATATATATATATATATATGTATATATATATAAAAAATTAAAAATATATAATTATATATAATTTATATGTAATATATAAATATATTTATATACATGTGTATGTATGTATGTGTGTGTGTGTGTATATACATATATATATATGGAATGAAAGGGCTCCAAAAACACATGAGCAATTGAAAGATTAAATAGGGGCTAGGGACATAAAGTAAAGTGCTTGCTACACAAGCATGACAACCTGAGATCTGACCCTCGGCACCCAGGGTGGTACCCAGGCATGGTAGTACATGCCTGTCATCCAAGCAATGGGAAAGCAGAAACAAAGGGATCCCTGTGACTTGAAAACTAGATAGTCTAACAGAATTGGTGAGCTCCAGGTACAGTGAGAGACCCCATCACAAATAACAAAAATAAGGTGGAGAACAATCAAGTAGAACTCAAGTAATTGACCTGAGGCCTCAACATGCATGCACACATGTGTGTGCACAAATGCATGTGGCTACCCATACACACACACACAGACCAAAGAAAGAAGATAAAATATTACTGAAATCAACATAAAGAGTCTCCACCTCTGATGGAGAGGAAAATCTGTGAGCTAAGGAGTTTGAGAAACTGAGGTAGAGAATGTTGGCTGGTTTCTAGAAGTGTCATTTCCATTCTCTAAGTGAGAAAGACAAGTTCTACAACACATGTAAAATACCATGAAATATCACCAACTTAACTTACTGTGGAATTCCTTAGAACACATTTGCCTGTCCTGATAATTTTTTTTTACTTTCTTTAATTTTTTATTTTTTATTTATTTTTACTTTATTTGAGAGTGACAGAGAAAGAGGCTGAGGGAAACAGAGAGAGAGAATGGGCCTGCCAGGACCTCCAGCCACTGCAAACCAACTCCAGATGCATGTGCCCCCTTGAGCACCTGGCTTACGTGGGTCCTGGGGAATTGAGCCTCAAACTGGGGTCCTTAGGCTTCATAGGCCAGTGCTTAACCACTAAGCCATCTCCCCAGCCCACACCCTTTTTTTTTTTTTTACTTTTAATAACTATACATAAAATTGTAATGCACAAACCAGAATGAAGAGCACATTGGGGACTGGAGAGATGACTTAGTGGTTAAGGTGCTTGCCTGCAAAGCCAAAGGACCCAGGTTAAATTACCTAGGACCCACATAACGCAGATGCACAAGGTGACACATGTGTCTGGAGTTCGTTTGCAGTGGCTAGAGACCCTGGAATGCCCATTCAATCTCTCTTTCTCTGTCTCTCTCTATCATTTATCTATGTGCCTCTTAAATAAATAAATAAGTAAAAAGAAAGAAAGAATGAACATATCAATAGCAAGTCTAACATCACAACTTGACAAAGAGGAATGAATGGAAAAAGCAGACAACAGACCTCAAGTAACCCACACTGGCATTGTTAAATATGGACATAACACACTCTAAACAACACGCCCTCAGAAACATCACGCATCTCAGCACAACACAGGAAGAATAATCATCTAGATGGTTCTTGGTTGTCAAGAAAATCCTAAATGATATAAAATTGACATGATTTTCAAGGATTATAAAGTGAAAAGATTTTCCTAAACTTTTCTTAGTAGTTTACTCTTCAGTTGTCTAGTAACTGTACACACACACCATTACCCAGTGATCCTGATCAAGTGAGGCTGCTGCACACAGCACAGGATCAGGGACTGCTTACTAAACTCAGCGAAGCTGACACCAAACCAACGCTGAATAATTCTAAAACATCCATAAAAGTATCTCCTGCTTATATCCTTATTCACTGCTAAATTTTCCACTGAATCTTTCCTTTGCATATGGTGATTTTATTCTGCAGATAACTTCTACTTTTCATTGCTATTATGAAAAGTATCACCAGCATAGAATTTTCAGAGCAATGTTCTAAGAAATAATCCTTATGTCTCTATAGAACTAGCACCAAGTCGATAAATATGTTCATAAGAACTGGTAGATAGGAACCCCCCCTGGATATGTACATTACTGATTCATTATTCTAAAGGCACACCATCAATACACCACAATGCCACAAACCACTCACACCTACTGTGACCACTCACAGACCTGGCCCCTGACTCCAGGCTGGCAGGTACAATCCTTCTACCTTGAGGCCAGTCCCAGTTATGAAAATAAAAGCAGTGGGAAACAACAGAATTTTGGAATATATTTGAAGTTATTTCTTGCTACAGCCCTCACAGAAAGCTTTGGAGAGGAAACCTGTATCTTGGCAAAAAAAAAAAAAAAAAAGTTTTTATGAAGAAAAGTGCTGTTTTTTTCTGCCTCATTTGCAAAACATGGATAAAAGTAAATTATTATTGATTTAATGCCTATTCTGTAAGGAAAGGATTGATCTATTTCACACTTAAAATATACCCAAACCAAGGCTGGAGGGATGGCTTGGCGATTAAGGCATTTTCCTGCAAAACCAAAGGACCCTGGTTCAATTCCCCAGGACCCATGTTAGCCAGATGCACAAGGGGGCGCATGCATCTGGAGTTCATATGCAGTGACTGGAAGCCCCGGTACACCCATTCTCTCCCTCCCTCCCTCTCTCTCTCTCTCTCCCCTCCCCCCTTTCCCTGTCAAGTAAATTAAAAAAAAAAAAAACCCAAGGAGAAAAGGCATAAGGAATAACACTTATTTGCCATACTTCCGGGGTTCAGCCCTGGCTTGAAGGAGGGTCCCCGAAGAGAGGTGTGAAAGGGAGCAGCAAAATAATGACTCAAAATCAAGTTCTGGTGCAAGCTGACAGGCTAATGGTGAAGGCAGCTGAGTTTTTCCATCTTTCTCTCTCTGCCTCCTTCTCTGTTTCTATTTTTTTTTTCTTTTTCTATCTTTCTATTTTTTTCTTGTTTTTTTCTTTTTCTATGTTTTTTTTTTCTGTTTCTATGCTTCCATGCTTCTTTACTTCTCTACTTCTCTGCTGCCACAGCTCTTAGCCTCAGTCTTATATTTTCTGATCACATCATGCAAGAACAAACTTCAAGAAAGGTACAATTTCACAGAATTCATAGAAACTTTTTGTTATTCCTTTTTATCAAACAATCCCATAATTATTCACCTCAAGTCAAGTCATCAGACCCTTATAATGATTAACTGTTTTCACATTTTCCCCATGTATGTGCATCAAGTACTTGTGGTTTCCTGAATTTCTATTTTCAATTACTATATTAAAGGTGAGAGGCAAAACAGCCACAAATGGGGCTTCCCATCATTAATCACTGATCCAGTAGATCCATTTATCCTTCAATTATTTATTTTGAATTTTCCTTTTCATGTCCCTCCAATACTTAGACTTTGGTCCCTCCAATTGAACTCTTTCTGACTTTGGTTGTTTTTCTGTAAGGATTCTTGGTAAAGAGTCATAGTTTGTTGCAATTGCCACCATTTAGAAAAAGTAGTCATAGAACAATTTTTACATTGTTCCAGGAGGTTCATTGTTTCCTCCTAAGTGTCCTGTACTCCATGCCTGACTTTCTTTAAAGCCTTTAAGGAAAACAGTTATCTCTGACCCATTTTCTTGTTTTTCCATTTCTATGCCAGAGCCTCTTTCAGATACATTGACCAACACCAATTTTAGTGGAAAAGTAAACTTAGAGATTGGGACACCAAGTGAAAGACAGAGAAAGACAAACATTATACAGAAAACTATATATTTCTGTAGCGTAGAGAGCCAAAGATTTTTCTATAGAGGGGCCACATCAAGGAAGAGACAGCTGGGCTGGAACTGTGTCAAGCAGCTCTTCAGCGCTCGATTCCTCATGATCCTGAAATGCATGCTTGCCGTCTCCGGCACCATACCTATAGTTTCTCCCTGACTGAAGTCATCTAAAACGAAGTATCTGAGGAAAGGATTTTGATTACTTGTGAAAAGGTAGACATTCTAATAATTCTCTTTAAATATATAGTCTCTACTACAGACTAAACAATTAAAACTAGCCAGAAATTACACCTTGTACAACATTCTGAATGTACCCCAGGGCTCTAGGACAGTGGAAGAGTTACCCAAGAAGAGCGCCAGAGAGAGATGCTGGACAGAAATGAAGGTTGCTGATAGGACAAACGCAGGATATATCCTTCATCAGGAAAATGAAACCCACTTTCACTCCATAGCTGTCATCCATCCCATTAATATTCTGAGTAACTGGATGAAAAACCTTGCATCCTTGGATTTGTCGGCTTCATCTCTGCTGTCCCCAGATTCCAATCACTTTGGTGCCTACATAAAGCTGTCCAATAAAAACAGTATTACTGTTAACTTCCTTTGAACGTATTGTACTTTTCAAGGTTGTCCAGCCACAGCTGTATTCTCTTGTTGCTATTTCTCAACTGAATCACTGTTGCTGTGGCCTCTCTTCCCCTCTTGGCTTTTTACCCCTACTGCTTTCCACTAGAAAGCAAAGTCTACTGGAAGAAGCAACCCAGCAGGCATTAGGTATTCATGAATAAATGAGACCAGAGAGTTTTACCCATAATTAGTTAACCTGGAAAAGCAACTATACATGTATTAACTTAATATTGAATAATGTTCTAGGTGAACAGAGCACCACAAGAGAGGCAGTCTATTCACCTTCAACACACTGAAACCAAACCAAATGCTGTATAATTCTAAGACATCCATAAAAATACCTTCTGCTTATTATCTTATTCCTTGCTGAATTTTCCACTGAACCTTTCTTCTGCATATGGTGATTTTATTCTCCAGATAACTTCTACTTTTCATTGCTATTATGAAAAGTTATCACCAACAATGAATTGAGTCCTGGCCTGAGGTATCTGGATTCTGTTTCGCTCTGTTGTGTTGCTTTTCTACCCTGTCCTGCTGTGCCTGGCTCTTATTGCCTCCGCTTAGCATTCTGGTTTTAGCCCCAAATATCCTCTGACTAAATTTCTCTGACCATATTATTTTGTCTCTTCCCTGAAACAAGGAGAAATAGTATTTAGAATATATAAAATGAAAAAGACAATAAAAGCCTCCCATATCCTCCGCATACAAAATTGATATTCAGATCTACTTACTTTTTTTCTACTATTTCCTTCAGGTATAAACTTTTTCAATAAATAAGTAATACATGAATAAATTCTTTCTTTAAAACTGAAGATTGGAAATAAACCAAAGTATTATTTCAGCATAAAAATAAAGTCTCCTTTGACCATCACTCCAGTATCTCCCCAACCCTGGTTTCTAGGGCATTATGAGTTGGTATGCATTTTCTAGTGTACTCTTATACTTTTACATAAATACACTGCAATATAATAGTGTATTTTGAAGCTGATTCTGAATATAAATGTACAGTGTCAATGCATTATGTCACATTTTGCTTTTTCACTGGATCATTCTCCTTCAAGAACATGTAGTCTTTGTTAAATTTATCTCTAAATATATAGATTTCATTATAATTTTAAGTGGAAACATTTTTCTATTTCATTTTCTAATGGGTTATTGCCAGGATATGGGAAAGCAGTTGATTTTGGAATACTGATCTTCTATCTTACAAACTTGCTGTACTTTTTTCATGACTTCTGAAAAGGCATATCTTTTCTACTTTATATGACCTCCAGAGGAACTGGGTGCCACATGTCATCTGTATTCCTGAAGACTAGATCATTTTAGCAGGGCTTGGAAAATAACAAAATTCCACTACAATGAAACTGTGATGCCCCATGAGGTGCTTGATAATGGGAATTGGCCTGTCATGCTCTGCTGATTTATAGCTCAGTCTGATGTTACACACACTAGGAGGCTTCCTCTTCTCCTATATGCCTACAATATAATTGCATTGACTTTCTGTCTGTATGTGTGTGTGGTTTTTTTTTATATCATAACATAAAGTTATAGTTAGAATCACTTCTCCAAGGGCCAAAGTCATGTTTAATTCTCCTGTGGTAGGCAACAGCAATGGTGACAGAGGTAAGCTTCTTAGGGCTGACCTATATAAGAGGTTTGGGAGAGAGAAGCAGTCTAAGCTGATGAGCTGACAGGAAGGCAATGTCTTGCGTAATTCCTAAGCACAGCAGGAAGGAAAAGTAAAAGAATCAAAAGAAAATATAAATTGAAGTAATTCCTATTGAAGAAAAATAACCCACACATTTGTGATGTTTATTAAAGCTCTAAGTTAAAATTATTTGCCTTATATGCAAGGATTTGTGGCAGTTCTCGTTTTCATTTGCATTGTACCAATATGGCAAATAGACTTTGTTTACATTATTTATGCAAGATGAGCCCATACTGCAATCCTTCTGCCCATTTCAGTAGAATTAACAGCTGATCAGCTTTAACTGTATATGGAGTGGATTCTTCAGTAATGATCATGAGAAACCTTTAAATGTCCCAAATTGGTAAGTTAGTTTCTGTTCTAGTCTATCGTCATAACCTGTGTAAATGAAGTCCTTTTCCTCCACCCTCCCTTCTTCCTTTCCTTCCTTTTTCTGTCTCTTCTTCTCTCACTCTTCTTTTATTTTCTTTCTAATCTATCAGTCTTTGCAGAGTATGCATTCAAACAAAAAGAATATTAACAAGGCTATAAATTTCCAATCGGATTGTCTTTTTGGAATTGGAAGGATTGTCTTTTTTTCCCTTTGGAAAATCCTCATTACCCTCTCCTGAGACCCCTCTCATCCCTGCTAAAACCATTCTTCTTCCTAAAATAATCTCCCTATGTTCATGTTGCATGTGAGAGAGAGATAAAGAGAATGTGTGTGTGAGAGAGAGAGACTCACTGAGTTAAATTACAGCTACTTGCATGAGCTTGAGTTGGGCAGGTGGTTCTTCACTGGAGTATGAGCAACATGCCAGTGACTATACTGCTGAAGAATATGAATCCTTCCTCAGAAATCATTAACTACTGGAAGAATTTTCAAATGGTGACTATGTTCCTAAACCTGCTCTCAATTCCCAGTTATGTTTAGCACTTGCTAAAGTCCTATTGAAATGAACAAATGCCTGAAAGAAAAACCAAAACACAATGGACCTGAGTTGCTCTTGGCTCCTAAAGGCCCTGAAAACATGATTATGTCAGAATTGCCCTATATTTATGCAACTATTTTTGTGCAAGTAAGTACACATGAAGTGGAAAATTAGCATTCTCCAAACTATAGGGCAATTTTTTTCATTCTAAATTATTATTGCACAACAAAACGGAAAGAATACACAGACAATCAGCCCAGAGGCAGGTGGTTTTCCTTTTCTTATTTGATTTAAAAGGCCAAAATAACTGTCAATATACTAATTTTTTCACTCTTACTCCTATGAAAATTATGGCCTAACAGTTTGTTTCTTAGTGCTAGATTGAAAATTAAGTCTTTCATCTATAATTTTTGATTTTATTCTCTCTAGAAAAAAAAAAAATTAAGGTTAGGGATTTAGTTCAATGATCATGTTACCAGAGGCTTTAGGGTCAGAGCCTGGCCCTGGCAGCCCTGCAAAGCTAGGCGACTGCCTCCCATCCTCAACAGACCAACCATTCAACAAAGTAATGGCGAATAGCAAAGGAAATGTAGTCACTGTGACCACACTGGGAAAAGGAATAAAGAGGACCAGTGACCTCCCAAGTCTGCTTTGGGAGCCTGACAGGACATATAGGTTTAAGCAGGTGGCAGAAGTGCATATAACTAAGCAGTTCCCATCAAAATATGGTCCCACTCAATCATCTTTTCAGCTCTTGTGTCTCCTGTAAGGTGAGCAAGTTGTCAGCACTGCATGAAATCTCTTCCCAGGAGACAAGTTCCTCCCTCTGACTAGCACCAGGATTCATCCTCTTCCTTTTCCCACCATGAAACCCATGGTGGGAAATTCCAGTTTCTTGGAGTCTATTGTGTCAGTAGTCAGATAGCCAAAAGGAGGGATGCAAATATGTTCATTCTTGCCAGTACTGTTGTAGTGGAGCACTTGCAAGCAAAAGCAAGACCCTGAGTTAAGTCTCAGAACCAGGGAATAAAGAATGCCAAGGGAAAAGGAGATTAAGACAAACTAAGTAAGGAATGCTCCTGGGTGGTTAGTGATTTTGTTGATCTTTGTTGTTGGAACGTAGCCAAGAGAATCACTATAATGCAGTCTAGGCCATGCAATTCCTACCTTTCCACTATGACAGAAAAAAATCTGTCATATTTTGATTTCATACACAGAGGTCACTTGCCAAGATCTAGATCACACGATGCTATGCTTTTCATTCAAATCAATAAAAAAATCATCATTTGCTGGGGAAAAAAAAAAAAAGATTTGTCATGTATCATGGTTGAAAGAGGGTAAATAGAAAATTCTGAGAAGGATATTGTTTTACCAGAGTCAAAAGATAAATAGTATCTAATAGTATTTTCCCTGCTTAAGAAGCAAGACCAAGCTTGGTTCCAAAACTTAGTCACTAAACAAAAGTTATTTTCTTCCATTGTATTTTCACAGTTAATAATTAGAAGCTGCAATTGTCTACTATATCATATGTGGACCTTTTCAAAAACATTTAATGACACAAAACCATAATTAATATAGTCTCAAGAGTAAGGGCTGGAGAGATACCTTAAGTGCTTGCTTGTGAAGCCTAAGGACCCCGGTTCAAGGCTCAATTCCCCAGAACCTATGATAGCCACATGCACAAGGGGGCGCAAGCGTCTGTAGTTCATTTGCAGTGGCTGGAGGCCCTGGTGCACCCATTTTCTCTCTCTCACTCTCTCTCTCTCTCTCTCTCTCTCTCTCTCTCTCTCTCTCTCTCTCTCTCTCTCTCTCTCTTTCTCTCTCTCTCTCTCTCTGCCTCTTTCAAATAAATAAACAAAAAAAAATTTAAAAATGATACTGCAACATACCATAAATGTGGCACAAGAATAAATGATGTCCCTTAATGGGAGATTTCAGTAGATGCAATATGTTTAATTATAAAGTGTTCTTAAAAGGGTGAAAAAAGGAGAATAATTCTGATGAGTACAGAATTATAATAATTCAATAAAGAAGATTTAATCATTGGTCTAAGAGACAGATCAAGCATGCAATTTCCTTCTATCCATGAGTAGAGGTTTTAAAGTGCTTTAATCATTAGCTTTAAATTTTCTACAACTTTTTTTATGTTCAACCTATTAACAAATGTAATAATGAGGGAAGAAAAAGAGGAAAGAGACAAGAATACGAGGTCTGGCTTGTCCAGAAAAAATCACCATCACTCTCAGGGTATGTTCTACCATGTGTGGAAGGAAGGGGTCAGAAGTGCTTGGAACAGATCAGCTTGTAAGAGGTGATCAACATTGCAACAGTAAAGTGGTACCAGGAGTGGGGTTGCTGCTAGACACCTGACTATGTGGCTTTGGCCTTTTGGAGCTGATTTTCAAAAGGAATGTGGGAGGATTTGAAACCTTGGCCTAAGAGATGCCTTGCCGTGCTGCAAGTACAGCTTAATGGACTATTCTGCTCTGAGCTCTAAGACCTGAATGCAGTAAGAACTATGGACTGTGAGGTTTGGCTTATGAGGGTGAGAAAGAGCTGTGCCTGGACTGGGCTACCAGTTTGTGTGAGAAGCTTCCTCTTATGCCTACATCCTGAGAAATTGTGCAGGGTTGCTTTGCGTAGAAATGAACTGGTGTGAGCAGAGGGATATTGCACAGAAAGAAAAATCTTTGGGTGAACAGTTGCCCATTCAGCTGCAACTGAGAGATTACAACCTTTGAGACTGGGTTAGCTGACCTATCCTGGGGCAACAGGAAGAATGTCAACTCCTTTGAAGGGGCCTGAGTGCTCAAGGAGTGTCCTGTTCATCAAAGTCTGCTTTATTCACCCCTGGATTAACAAATTGGCACCCTGCCTGGTATTGTGGAGTATGAGAAATGCAGGAAAGAGGGTCATTGAGTTTGCAACATGGTCTTGTGTTTTGGAAATGGCCATGAGCAGTGTGAAGCAGGTTTGCTGGTTGCCTGCATAGAGACCCCATGGGGCCATGAGAATGAACCATGGCTTGCAGTGGAGACCCAGTAGAGATGCTGGGACCATGAGATGGCTGCCAAGGAGCTACCGGCCCCGATGAAGTTTTCCAGGACTGTGAGTAGCCTAGCTGGAGAGGCGGAATTGTAATGCCAAAGACTTGCTGCTGGTTATAATTATCAGCCTTGAAGATTTGCCACTGGCTAGAGTTGCTGGACTTGAAACTACAGAGTTTGATGTTTGCCCTGGTTGTTTTAAATCTTGTATTGGTTGAATGTTTCTTTGCTATGCCCAATGCTATCTTTTGTAGTGTGAATATTTATTCTGTGCCATTATGGGTTTTTTGAGGTTATTTTTTGGTATTATGGATCAGTTAAAAGATCTTGGACTATGGGGATGTATGAACATCATTGGGATTGATAAAAACTATGGGGACTTTTAAAATGAGATGAATGCATTGCATTTTATATCATGTATGATTATCAGTTTATGGGGGCCAGGAGTGGAATGTGGTGGTTTGATTTAGGTGTCCCCCATAAACTTAGTTGTTGTGAATGCTAGCTCCCCAGGTGATAGATATTTGGGAATTAATGCCTCCTGGAGGGAGTGTATTGTTGGGGGCGGGCTTATGGGTATTATATCCAGATTCCCCATGTCAGGGTTGGGCATACCCTCCTGTTGCTATGGTCTACCTTATGTTGGCCAGGGGGTGATTTTCACCCTGTGCTCATGCCATTGTTTTCCCCTGCCATCGTGGAGCTTCCCCTTGAGCCAGTAAGCCAAAATAAACCCCTTTTTCCCAGAAGCTGCTCTTGGTTGGGTGATTTCTACCAGCAATGTGAACCAGACTGCAACAAACACAGTGGGAGGAAATGTTTCAGTAGTAAGTATACTCCTCCCAGCAGTGGAATGTAAGGTACCAGAGAAGCTAGACAACTCATTACTACAACATTTCTATATCATGACCTGAAACTGGATTTCAAGAAGTTGCTAATTGTACTATGTATGAGCATATGCAGACCTGGTTGACCAACTCAGGTATCCATAGAATAGGTAGTTCTCAGAAGAGTGGGAGTCAGAAATAAACCAACAAGGGCTGTAAAGATAGCACAATCAGTAAAGTGCTTGCCTAGCAAGCATCAGGACCTGAACTGGATTCCCAGTACCCATAAAAAGATGTTGGATGTCGTACCTGGCACTAGTAATCCCAGCAACAGAGAGGCAGAAACAGAAGGATCCCTAGAGCTTACTGGCCAGCCAGCCTAGCCTACTTGGTAAGATCCAGACCTATGACAAAAGGAAGATTCCTAAGAGGAACAATTCCCTATGTTGACCTCTGGCCTCCACAGGCATGTACACACATGTTCACCTGCAAACATGTGCACATATGTACATTTTCTTAGAAGGTAGAAGAACAATGTGGTCTTAATAACGTGTGTGTGTTCTCTGGAGGCACTCAGCAGCTCAGGTGTCAGTAAGCCAGAGAATTCCAAGGCTAGAGTTCTGAAACACAGAAGACTCCTTAAAGTGCTGCAGAACTTGGCTTTTTCCATTTTGCAAAGAATGGAATAAAAGCTGATGGGTATCTTTGCATGGCTGAAGTAAAGGAGGGTTCTGACACCAATTGAAGAAATTCCTAGGGCTACTCAAGTAAATATCCTTAGAAACCTGTTTGCCTGAATCTCTATTTACCAAAGTGCCATATAGTTAAGATGTTACACAGTTACTCAGCAAAGCTCCACATGTTGAGAAGAATTTACATACTAAAAGGAGAAAAAGCTTATAGAGGCAAATATTGTCAATGTGTAGCATTTTGTGTTTGATCATGTCTCACTTATAATTCTGCCAAAAATTTTTTTCCTTCTAACAACATCAGCCCATTAGAGGCAAAATTATAACCTTTCTCTGATGGGCTATGAACAAAGGCAGCGAGAAACTTTCTCCAGGTTGTTTGGAGAACCTCATTCAATGCAACACTTCAGAAACTGAGTCAATAGTTTCCTAGTATTTATGAAAGTCACTTTTCTTTTGTTTTGCTTTATTTGGTTTTGAAGGGAAGTGATATAAGCACTTTGGGGAAAAAAAATGAGCAAAACATATCATGATTCTGTTAAGATTATTTAGCTGAAAAGGGTTCATTACATTACTGTTCATTCTTCACACATGCTATGATGGTTCAAATGCTATGGCTAGAGAATGCAAACTATTGTTAATATGCATTGGAGCTCTGCTTTTCAATTTCATTAACTGTAATTAACTGACAGATTGACAGCTGCATATTGATGGAGTGTGTGGTAAAGACTCCTGTACTGCTACTATGTATAGTGTAGATGCATATTCACAGAATAATTAATCAATATTGCAGCCTGATCCTATCTAGTCCTATATTTTTTCTTATATCCATAAATAGAACCAATGCAGTAAAAAAAATGTACTTATCAAGAATAACTGTGTGAGACATAACATTTGTCCTGCATTTGTATCCTCCTGAAAAGTTGTAAAGTTAGCCGCATGGTGGCACACACCTTCCAGCACTCAGGAGGCAGAGGTAAGAGGATCACTGTGAGTTCAAGTCTACCCTGAGAATACAGAGTGAATTCCAGGTCAGCCTAGACTAGAGTGAAACCCTACCTCAAAACAAAACAAAACAAAAAGTTCTAAAATTGTAAAATAAGTGAAGAATTCATTATAAAAACTAATAATACAAAACACTGAATTTTAAATAGGAAAAATACTCTTTATCATACAAAATGTCAAACATATGCAATAATATGGGCTACTGAACCTGGGAAAGTTGGTTTTTAGGGAAAAACAGATGACAATTGGAATTGCATGGGTTCTACAATCAGGTTGACATAGGATAAAGATATTTTATTGCCTACTAGTAATGAACTTAAACAAACTATTTGCTCAATTAATCATCGTTATCATTACTGAAATGAAATCACTACATATACCTCAAAAAGAAGAATTGGATGAAACACCTAGCATGGTGTCTAACAGAGTAAATATTATTTAAACCACTGCTACTACTAATGCTGAAAGAGTTAATAGAAATAAGACTTTTATGGCCACACAGAAAAATGACAAACACTATGAGCCTTCACCATGATTTAGAAATGCTTTTAGTGAGCAATTGATGCAGAATATAATCTTAAGTCTTTTCTTAGATTTGTCAGTTCTGTCTAGTTTCCCTTCCATTTTGCTGATGAGTTTTGTCTGCCATTTACAAAAAGACCCAGAAGCGGTCAAAATCACTGATTAAAATACCCTCCCCACAACTAACGTGTACTGCCTTCCTATGAAATAGGAATTAACAACTATCTCTAATTTCACCCTGTTCTAAAATAAGGTTTATGCTTTTCTTTCCTGATACACCAAACCTTAACATGGAAACATCTAGAAAATTTGTTTAACAAAGTCTTAAGCACATCAAGGCACATTATAGATGCCTTGGTACTTTTAATTAGAAAATATTCTAAAATCCATGGCTTGCATAATCTACTGCCCTCCTGAGGCTGTTTGTTCCAGACAGCACTTTGTCTGGGAGTTGAAACGTCTAACAATGCATGCTAATGAACTATGAGATTCAGTGTTCCAGGCTAGCACTCAGGCAATCAAAGAATATGTCATTTGCTTAATTGTAGATATCACTGGGAAATGGTGAAGAGCTAGTTTTTCAGTAATCTTACCAATTTCTTCTTCATACACTATAAGTTCTTGCTGCTTGGATCTCCTGAGATTAGCACTGATGTAAATTTAATCACTGTTCATTGATAGACTGCTTCTCATATATTGTTTAAATAGGATTGATTGTTTTATTTTTCTACATCTCTGTTCTTATCTTCATGAAGCCTAGATTTGTATAATCCCAGGTCTTGTCATGGATTTGGAATTAAAGCTTTTGCTTTGAAGACAAGTCCTATTTCTGAAAGACAGAGAGAAAAAGAGAGAGAGATACTTGGGACTTTTCTATTTCTGATAAAGCATTCTACAGAAGCCTTCAGTGTGAATACTTAATACATAGGCATTACCCATTACTACTTCCATCTTCTTTTCCTGTGGGCTCTCAAATCCTGACAGTACTATAAAGAAATGGCTTTGTCCATTTCAAAGTACAAAGAAGGAAAAAGGAACAAAAACATCTATCAACGAATATTTCACTTGAGTTCTCCTGAATTCCAGCTGTGTTGTGTTCTTTCACATAAAAGCAAACAGAATTGCACGTCATCTCAGACAAGCCTGACAAACAATTCAGAAGGTCATGCAGCTCCTTCCTGTGGCTTTTAAACAGCGCTATCAGTCACGCTCATATTCAAACTGCACTTGACCTTCCTGGGTGCTAAAACAACACACGTTAGGGACCTACCAATGCCCTTGTACAGGCTCTATGATTTCAAATCTAGGAGGATTCAAAGAGATGATTTGAAGCAGGTATGATTAATTGCTCATAAAATTTATCTTGTTTTTCATCTCCTGCAGCCACATCTCTGAGAGGAAATCATGACAGTCGCTGCAAATGAAACCTTAAGACAGGTAATACATTCATCTCACATCAGAAATGAACACCAGAAATGAAGTCATCCTGAATGGATGTATGTGCTGGTTGAGAATTTGATCAAAAAAGCCTAATATCTGGAAATCCAGTGATGATTTGTGGTATGACAGGATAAGATGATCTGACAAGTCAGCTTTGATATCCCAGGCATCCCACCAACCAACAGCCAGTGGTCTTGGGTAGGAGTGAGTCTTCAGAGGAAACGTTCCAGCCTTTCTTGGCTTCACTCCCTAGATCTGTATGTAAGGCATTAAATGAATAATTAATCAAAATGAATATAAATCCGAAAGTGAAATGATCTTGTGTTCTATAGCTTGTAACCCATGCCAAACAGCCCAACTTTCTACTACTTAAGAAGAAAATTAATAACCTTACCACTGTTAAAGTTTGCCTGTTAAGGTATAGTTGTAAGGCTAAGATATAGAAGTTCTGGCTTTGCTACCCAGAAACGTATGAACTGAATTCATCATCAAGAATTAATTTTATAGCCAGGCATGTTGGTCTACATCTGAAATTCAAGCACTAGGGTAAGAGGATAATGATTTTGAGGCCAGCCTGGACTACACAGCAAAACCTAAGCAGCCTGAGTTACATGCTAAGACCTTATCTCAAAAAAAAGAAAATGTGTTTTGCCTTGGAGCAGTAACTTTTCCTCAGTTCATTCATACATAAAGTCAAAAAAAAATAAGGAAATACCATTTTCACAGTAAGAATTAACGGAAATATTAATATGTTGATGACAAGGAGACATAAGGAAAATATACATAGGGTAATCATTAGTAAATGTGAGATGTATTTGATAACCCACCAATTATTTTTAAAACCAGAAAAAATGTATTTTTGTGCAGGCTGTCATTTTTTATCTCATCAGTTCTTACTGCTCATTATGGTGTGATCCTTTTATTCATTGGTGTTTCATTTCTTTTAGTTTTCTTGGCTCCTCTTACTCTACATTGCTCTGTATTAGAGACTACACTGTAAACTATTAGCAGCAGTTGAAGCCCTTCCTGCACCCCTCACTTTCTACTTAATTCCTAAAATGTATACTCACCTTCCCATAAAGTATAAAGTAGTTGCTGCCTGGTAGAATTACAAGAGGCCTTGAAATTACCACTCCTACTTCTATGTATGCATGTACACACATGCTTCCCAGACCCAGGAATGTAGTCATCAAGTCCCATTGGGTTCTTAGCTGTCTACTAAAATGAAAAAAAATCAATAAGATTGTAGACATTAGTATGAAAAAATATGTCATCATTCAATAATGTGGCTTGACACAGACCAGATGTCCTAGGATATCTTTCATGGTGGAAATAAGACAAAAGGTCAAAGATTAAGTTAATAACATTGGAATAGGAAGCTAACATTGATATTCACAAGGGTTCCAAATTTTCTGAGAGGTGTATGTGCACACAAATACATAATACTATAATTATGATGTAGTTTGACTCCATTGTCTAACAAAATCATTCTAGGACTCTCTCTCACAGACCTAACATGGTAATATTTGTAGGTATGTAATTTACCTCTGAAGACTCTCCCACAGAATTTAGGATTCTTCAAATCCTAACAAATATATATATTTCAGCATTAAATACTAATCAAAGAATTGTAGAGTTTTAACAAAGAGATTTCCATGTGCTGCCCCAGCCCTATTTAATCTTTATCTGTGGAACGGTGGGCTTATTTCTTGGAGTCCTAGGAATGATTTTGATACAGAATTACAATTTGAGTTGACCATAATTAAAATCAATATGAATTGAATGAAAGAAAAATCTCTGATTATATCATTTTGCTTACTGTCAATGATGGAGAAAGATCTACAGAGTTGTGGCATTGCACAACACAAAGTGCAAACACCCTAGCATGAACTATAGCCAGGTGAATCCCCACCTGCAGCCATGTAGCTCGAGAAACCTTGGAAGGCACACAACATCTTTCAGCACATAAAGTCCAGAGAAAAATTTGCTTATGCCTCCAAGTCTGCAGCCTTTATCATTTCAAATACTTTAGCACTACTGGGCCTATTTAGGAGTCAAAAGAAAAAATAGAAGTTTATAAAATAATAAAAAAGGATCGACATCTCATCTCCAATTCTTCCCTCAGCAACAGAGTTGCTACTTCCACGTTTAGTAACTCACAGTGAAATCCTAAATACTGCTATTGGTGTTAAAGATCATAGTTGCTGTTTCCTTCCTAGAGGTTTAGTATAGCCCCAAGGAAACTACACCCAATCCTTTCCACAATGCCCTTTAATAGCATGTCTATTCCAAACAGAACAAACCAACAACAAACCAACACTTTACATAATACACTGATGGCTTGGGAAATGTGCTGCCTCTGTCTTTTTTTTGCTGGACTTGACCAAAGTCAATTGCAAATGCAGTGACGTCTTTGTACGAATAGCCATGGTAAGACTAGCATTCATAGAACATGGGATGTTCTATCCTGTAACAATATTTGAATTCCAGGAAATTCATCAAGTTGTAGTTGAACATTCTAAAGAAAAGGAACATCCTGATCATGATCATGGAACAGATTGCTTGGACTGATATAGTATAGCTGGAGCCATCCCCTTACTTTCCCTCCAAATATTCCAAAACACCACTTCAGACCTTAATGGGCTTTCTAGAGATAACATTAACATGCAAATTCTGACTTAATAGGTCTTAGGCTACTTATACAGTTGCAATTCTGAAAAGCCCTCGGATAATTCTGATGTTGCCTTTGAGTAGAGAATATTAAAGGAATTCATAACTAATATACAATGAATCCTGGAAAAATTCTCTGGAGCTCATGACCACACTGTGAAACTATGTACAGAGTGCCCTTGCTCTACACAGTATGCTGAGATTGATAAACTGAAAAAAAAATAAAAATAAATAATATTTTTAGAGGGAAAGCTTGAGAGTTTGTCAACAACTTACCATAATTGAATATTTTCTAGTGCAAAAATTAAATAACAGCCTTATATGGCAACTACAATATGTCCACATTCTAATCATTCTCTCTAGTACTACTGATGATAGAAAACCTTTTCAGAACCTGCATGAAAGAACCAAAGGATGCAATCCAAAGTAGTAGAAGAATGGTCTAAGACTTTACCGTACAAGAAAATATCCACTACTAGTAGAGAGCAACTTACACACAGAATATGCTTCGAAAGCATTAGAGCCACTCATGGCACAAGTGGAAGGAAGTGAGACAGAAATTTGGTACTCAGCAGTGATGGAAAGCAGAGCCCCTGGGCAGCTCTGCTCTGATTGGCACTTCCAGTTTTCCCCCACCCATGTTTCTGCCTTGATATTCTGTCTCCTGATTCCAAGTTTGCTCTTGTTTTCATGACAGCCTTAGAGGAAGTATATTTCTTCACTGGATCTTATAAACTGAGAATATTTGTTCTATTTATGATTCTATGACTAAGAGAGATATGAAGCCAATATGTAGAAATTTTTTTCAAGTATATTTTCTTCCTTTATTGAAAAATTCAGACAATGGGATGAATCAAACTTCACTTAGTGGGTATATTTTTGGCTAATGAAACCCAGCAAGACATATTTTCTAATACATTAAGTTTACTTCTCTAACTAAAATAAAGTAGTTAAGCCATGAGTATAGATCAAGCTTGCTTCCTCAGTCATGAACTTACAACTGAATAAGCCCCCTATAAACCTATAGAACAGCATCAAGGAACAGGAGTTAAAAACCCATCAGTCCCAAGCAAATCATCTAAGCATAGTTCAGAAAGTTCAATGACAAAAACACATTTATTTTATCAGTTACCTTTCCAATATAGCAAACAAAATTACTGACATGGATCATTTAAAGGAAGAATTATTTACCTTTCTTACAAATTCAAAGGTTTCTTGGTCCCATACATTTCAGGAGAACATCATATTCCAGAAGCATGTGGAGGAGTGACGTCACCTCATTTTAGACACAAAGAAGAGAACAAGACAGGAAGGGTACAAAGACAATATACCCTGTCCTATGACCCACCACGGACTCATTTCTTTCAGCTAAGAACCACCTCTTAACATTTCCAGAACCTCCCAAAACAGTGACATCATCTGTACACCTAGACCAGCCTATAGGGTATTTGGTATTTAAACCATAACATTTCCCATTTCTTTATCAGAAGGCTAAAGATGTCTATACTCAAGAGGATAGTCTACTCTAAAAAAATAAATTAAAGCCAAAAATAGAAGTAGGCTATTATATTTTCCTCTTTTATAGATGCTTCATGTTAGTGGAACTTTTATACCTTCACTGAAAGGGCCCAATATAGTCAAACTACAAGTGAAATATGAAAAATTGAAGATGGTCTATGGGAAGTAATGTACAGCACAATTCATTCTTATCATAATGTTCCTTGAAGTTTTGACCTACTTCTTTGGTTCAGTCATTGCAGCAGCATTTTAAATGTGCCAGAAAGACTGACTCTTGATTTCTGCATTGTCTATGTTGTCTTCCCTGAGCTCCCAGCTCATCCATAGTTCTCCCTAGAATTTCAGACACCTCTAGGTACCATCAGCAGTGGAGCCCACCAAACACTACAAAGGAATTCTGAGCTTTGAAAAAGCTTATTATCCTCTAAAAATACTGTACTTGACAAAATTATGGAAGGTAGATGGTAGAAAGAAAACCATTAAAGAGCTCTATGTGCCTGTACAGACATGGGTATAGACAACTGCTTTTTGATTGGATATTAGGCTCACTCTACAGGAAGGATTTCATGTGCGGTCTTATGAACCTGATCAAAAGTCTATGGCTGGTGGGGTCATAGCCCCTGGAGAAGAGGAGAAAACCTACTATTGTTTCATAGAATACTCAAGTTGTCAAACTTCCTTTTAAATATTTGGACTGGCACCAATTAAAGGCATTTGTGAAAAGTGGAAACTTCAAGCCAGGCATAGTGGCACACACATTTAATCCCAGCACTAGGTAGGCAGAGGTAGGAGGATTGCCATGAGCTCAAGGCCACCCTGAGACTACATAGTTAGTTCCAGATCAGCCAGAGCTAGAGTGAGACCCTACCTTGAAATATAAAACAAAACAAACAAAAACAAACAAACAAACAAAAAGTTAAGATGGCATCTCCAAGACATATTGTCATTAAGACACTAAACATCAATACCAAAGAGAAAGTCCTAAAAGCAGCTAGGAAAAAACAACACATTACATTTAAAGCTAACCCCATCAGAATTACTCCAGACTTCTAATGGAAACCCTGAAAGCCAGAAGGGTCTAGAATGGAACACTGCAAAATCTAAGAACCTATGGATTCCAATCCAAACTAATCTATCCAGCAAAAATATCCCTCATTGTAGATGGGGAAAGAAAAACTTTCCACTTTAAAACTACGTGACCACAAAGCCAAACCTGCAGAGAGTACTTCAGGGAATTCTCCACATAGAACAATCAAATAATCAACCTCAAGTGTCTACAAGAAGCAGATCAGAATAATCAAACTCAGAGAAGGCACAAAAAACTTCAAAGTTCAAGAAAACACCAAACCATATAAACCAACATGATATGACAGGGATCAAATCAAACCTCACAGTCATTACCCTAAATATTAATAGCTTTAATTTACCCATCAAGAGACATAAGCTAACAGGGTAAATCCAAAATTAGCCTCCTCAGTCTGTTGTCTTCAAGAAACCCACCTCACCACTAAAGAGAGACACCTCCTCGGGGTGAAAGGGTAGAAAATGATATTCGAAGCAAATGGGAATAAGAAACAAGCAGGCATAGCTATACTAATAGCAGATAAAATAGACTTCAAACCAAAAGAAATCAAAAAAGATAAAGAAGGCCACTTCCTACTTATCAAGGGAACAATTCAACAAAAGGATATCATAATCATAAATATTTATGCACCAAACACAGGGGCACCACAATTCATAAAACAAAACCTATTTGATGACAAAACAGAAATAACCACCAAAACCATCATAGTTGGGGACTTCAGTACTCCACTGTCAGCAATAGATTGAATATCCAAACAGAAACTCAACAGGGAAGTGAGAGAGCTCAACAAAACTATAGAACAATTAGACCTAACAGACATCAACAAAACATTCTACTCCAAATCCACAGACTACACATTCTTCTTCTCAGCAGCCCATGGAATGTTCTCTAAAATAGATCATATACTGGGTCATAAAGCCTGCCTCCATATATTTATGAAGATTGACATAATTTCATGCAAGATATAAGATCAAAATGCTATATTGCTAGAAATTAACAACAAAAGACCCACCAAGAATTCCATCATCTCCTAGAAATTGAACAGCACACTTTTAAACAATCAATGGGTAGTGGACAAAATAAAAAATGAACTTGCAAAATTTCTAGAAATAAATGACAATGAGAACACATCATACCAAAACTTATGGGACACATGAAGGTGGTCCTCAGGGGAAAATTCATAGCACTAAATGCCTTCATAACAAAGACAGAGAGATCCCAAATCAATAACCTAAACATCCACCTAAAGGCATTGGAAAAGCAAAAAGAATACTGCCCAAAAAGCTCCAGACAGAAAGAAATAATTCAGATCAGAGAAGAAATTAATGAATTGGAAACTAAGAAAACAATTAAGAAAATTGATGAAACAAAGAGCTGGTTCTTTGAAAAACTAAACAAGATTGACAAACCCCTGGCCAACTTGATCAAGTGAAAAAAAGAGATGCTTCAAATTTTAAAAAAATTAGAAATGAAAAGGGAGAGATCACAACAGACATAAGTGAAATTGAGAGAATCATCAGGACTTACTTCAAAAACTTCTAATCCACAACACTGGACAACCTGGAAGAAATCAATGAATTCCTAGACACATATCACCTAACAAAGTTAAACTCAGAGCAGATTAATCTCCTAATCAAACCCATCACAAACACTGAAATTGAAAGGGTAATCAAAAACTTCTCCCAAAAGAAGGCTCCCGGACCAGATGACTTCTCATCTGAATGCTATCAAACCTTCATGGAAGAAAAGAAATTAACTTTTCTAATATTGTGCCACACAATCAGAGAACTGGAAAAGCTCCCCAACTACTTCTATGAAGCTAGTATCACCCTAATACCAAAACCAGCCAGAGATGCCAAAAAGAAGGAGGAGGAGGAGGAGGAAAAGAAAAGAAAAGAAAAGAAAAAAAGAAAAGAAAAAAAGGAAAGGGAAGGGAAGGGAAGGGAAGGGAAGGGAAGGGAAGGGAAGGGAAGGGAAGGGAAGGGAAGGGAAGGGAAGGGAAGGGAAGGGAAGGGAAGGGAAGGGAAGGGAAGGGAAGGGAAGGGAAGGGAAGGGAAGGGAAGGGAAGGGAAGGGAAGGGAAGGGAAGGGAAGGGAAGGGAAGGGAAGGGAAGGGAAGGGAAGGGAAGGGAAGGGAAGGGAAGGGAAGGGAAGGGAAGGGAAGGGAAGGGAAGGGAAGGGAAGGGAAGGGAAGGGAAGGGAAGGGAAGGGAAGGGAAGGGAAGGGAAGAGAAGAGAAGAAAAGAAAAGAAAAGAAAAGAAAAGAAAAGAAAAGAAAAGAAAAGAAAAGAAAAGAAAAGAAAAGAAAAGAAAAGAAAAGAAAAGAAAAGAAAAGAAAAGAAAACTATCAGCCTATTTCCCTGATGAACTTAGATGCAAAGATCAGGAACAAAATCCCTGCCAACCAAATCCAACAACACATAAAAAGCATTATCCACCTTGATTAAGTAGGCTCCAGAAAAGCAGGGGTGGCTCAACATACAGAAATATGTCAATGTAATACACCACATAAATAACCTTAAACACACAAAAAAACCACATGATCATTTTTATTAATGCAGAAAAGTCCATTGAAAAAATACAATATCATTTCATGTTCAAGACATTGGAGAGAATTGGAATGGTTTATATGTCAACATAATGAAGGCTATATATAAAGCCCCTAAAGCCCAAATAATACTTAATGGAGAGAGACTGGAGGAATTCCCTTTGAGATCAAGCAAGACAGGAGCATCCACTCTCACCTTTGCTCTTCAATATATTACTGGAACTCCTAGCTCAAGCAATAAGACAGGAGAAAGAAATAAAAGGGATACAAATTGGAAAGGAAGAAGTTAAGTTAGCTCTATCTGCAGATGACATGATTCAATACATAAGAGACCTGAAAGCCTCCATCTCGAAATTATTAAAGGTGATTAACTCCTTAGCAAAGTAGCAGGATACAAAATTGATGCACAAAAATCAGTAGCCTTTCTAAATGCAAAAGACAAAGATCCAGAGAAGGAGATAAGTGACATTGTCCCATTTTCAATAGCAACAAAAATAAAATAAAATACCTTGGAATAACATTAACCAAGGATGTGAAAGACCTATACAATGAAAACATAAAAACACTCAAAAAAAATTTAGGAGGGCTTGAGAAAATGGAAAGACCTCCCATGTTCCTGGATTGGCAGAATTAACATTGTGAAAATGGCATTCCTACGAAAGGCAATATACAGATTTAATGCAATTCCAATCAAAATCCCAATATTGTTCTTCACAGAGACAGAAAAAAAAAAAATGACCTCAAAATGCATATGGAAAGGCAGAAGGCCTTAGATATCCAAGCATATCTTCAGCGAAAGAAACACCTCTGGAGGCATCACCATACCTTATCTAAAGTTATATTATATTACAAAGTCATTATGTACAGAGACATTGCTCCTTACCCATAACTGATGGCTAACCCCACAATGCATGACCCATATACCCTAAGGAGGAGGGTCCCTGTGGAGGGGGAGGACAGGGAGGAGGCTAACTATGGTACAAACATGACTTTATACACACTGTGTAAATAACTAATTTTTAAAACTGCATTTTCTTGCAAAGCTTCCCTGCCACGGTCCAGTTCTACAGTACCCACATAAAGCCAAATACACAATGTGGCAAATGCAACTCATTTTGTGTGCAGCACTAATTGCTCTGACATATCCATACCTTCTCTCTCTCCCTCTCTCTCTCTCTCTTTCTCTCTGTTTCTCTGTCCCCCCTCACAAATAAATTGATGATTTTTAATAAATTCTTTAAAAAAACTTATATTTACATTTACACCAGTAGATTGGTATTGCTATCAGCCCTGATCAGAGAAGCTTCTTCTTGGAGTGGGAAGAAATTACTCCAATTAAGTGGGAAAAGTGCTGAGAATAAGTGGCTTATGTATTCTCAGCTCTAAATGGGATATCTCTCTCCAAGGCTCAAAGAACATTGCAGGAGAAGAAACAGAAAGAACATGAGAAGAGGATGGGGAGGCGTGCTGTGGAACACTCTCTGTTGGGCATTATATGGACACTACCCATATGAAATTAACAGGGGCTAAGGTTTACTGCATAAGACCTGCAAAAAATTGAACCCATCATGGAAAGAGGATAGAGGATAAGCTCACAAAATCCAACCCTTCCATGAGGACTTATTGTCATTTAATGGTTTCTAGGGGAGAAAGAGTCATGTTCTTGTGTGTTGCAGCCACCAATGCATTGTCCATGTGGCAGTAAAAAAACCTGCCATCAATGCTCACACATGTAATGCAAATGAAACTCAGTACCCCTCCTAAAAAAAAAAAAAGGGGGCTGGAGAGATGGTTTAGCAGTTAAGCGCTCGCCTGTGAAGCCTATGGACCCCGGTTCGAGGCTCGGTTCCCCAGGTCCCACGTTAGCCAGATGCACAAGGGGGCGCACGCATCTGGAGTTCGTTTGCAGTGGCTGGAAGCCTTGGCGCGCCCATTCTCTCTCTCTCTATCTGTCCTGTCTCTCTGTGTCTGTTGCTCTCAAATAAATAAATATAAATTGAAGAAAAAAAACATTTAAAAAAAAAAAGACAAAAAAAAGTAGAAAGAGCAACCACTGGAAAAGAGAAGAGGTTTAACAGGAGTGGGAAGGAGATGAGAAAGGATAATGGGGTGAATATAATCAAAATATATTATATAGATTATGAAATATTCAAACACTGAAAATTAATAAAAATAAGAGTTTTAGCTTTTAACCACATCTGTCCTTTATTCACAAGATTCATATACTCATCTTCCTATTTTACACAGTCAATTTATGTTTACTAAGCCTCATGTTGGACAGAGTCATGATCCCTGTTGTGTGGTAATAGTATGATACCCATAGGAATATAGCAGAGCATCTTTCTTCAGTAAAAAATGTAATGAAGTGAATAAGACACAAAGAAAGACAATAACACTTTCTAAAGTTCCTAAGACATGACTGAGAATCCTCTTTTAAAGGAACTTAAGGTAGTCATAAAAAAAAAAAACCCTTAAGCTACATAGTCTATGTTATCTCTAACACATGACCTTTTGAAGTTCTTTCCCAATATTCCAGAAACTCTAACTGGGTCTCTGGGCTCTTATGTATCCAATCCATATAAAAGATCTTGTATTAACATAAATCTCACAATTCAGTTTGACCTGAAACACTTTAGTTTTTATTTCCATACATAACCATACAAAAAGATGATAAGAAAGAATACATAATTCTAACCAGGTCATTTTCCTCTTTGAAAAAAAAAAAAGTCTAATTGTCAAATACTACTGACCTTCCCCTTTATGTATTGTGAATGGTAACCGCCATGGTAACTCATTTTAATTTTGTATTTTTTTTTAATTTTGTATTTTTAATGGACATTTTTTCCTGAATGCTATCTGTATAACTACAACTTTTTACCATCATTCTATATTTTAACCTATAGGAGACTGACAGTGATGCTAACTTGAGCTGTAACAGATGGTTTGGTGATGCTGAGAACTTGCTTTGAGCAGTTATCATATTTTATTCTAATCCATCCACCCCAGGTATTCTAAGAACATACACCTACTGGCCCCATAATTCACCAGTTAAATCTGGTTTAGAGTATTTACTCTTCAGCATGTCACCATGTCTCACTCACAGAGAGATACTCAATGGAAAAAAATAACTGATTTGAACTTCTGTGAACTACCTCTGAGCCTCACCATACTGAGTCAGTTGCTGGTAGTGCTCCGTTTCAGCTGCCTCTCTGATTCACTGAATTGGTTCCTGGCATCACAAAATGCCACTGATCTTGGATAGCTCTAAACTTATATCAGACTAGAGACCTCCAGAGGTTCTGAATAGACTTGTGGTACCAAAACACCTCGATTCCTTAAAGGGAATATTGTGAATAATGCAATTCATTTCTCATTGTGAGATGATCATAGAATCTGTACACTGGAGTGACAGAAAAATCTAATTCTCCAACAGTAATATAAAACTTTCAGAGTGGAAGAAAATCTCATCATCCTTTTCATCAATTGGCATCCTGACAAGACCCCATAAGATTGCCTTGCCCATGAGCTCTATGTAAGGTGGAGCAAAGCCCCAGCAAGGTCATTCTGACACTTAGAGGAAACAACTGCTTTAAGTGTTTCAGACGGATGTGCCTTGCTCACAGGTTTATGCTAACATAAGGTTCCTGTGTGTTTAATGATGTGTTTGTCCTGCATTGACCAATTAGGAAGGAAATAACTTAAACAGTAAGGAACAGGATCTCCACTTGGCTTATGAAAAATGAGCATACAGACAACTGCTAATACAATGTCCTAACGTTTTTTAACCTTCTTTTCCAATGTTTAAACAATTTTACTTGACGCTTTGCAATCATATTTAAAAGCATTCAAAATTGACTTAAATGCATTGCACTTTCCATAGAACTTGAATATGTATGTGCCTCTTGATTCATATGCACACATGTGCTTCTCTGCACTATGTATATGCCATCAGCGTGCCTATCTTAGATCATCAACTCTAGAGGAAATAGTGCCACCGAGCTAAAAATTCTGGCATGTGCACAAGACTACAAAGTTATACACTGAACGTCTCTTTTCATTGTTAAGACTTTTGATAGGTTATAGAGGATATAAGCAAATTTGAAGGAAATATGAAAGTATCAAAGCATTTGGATGCTAACTTGGAATATTACCTCTAATTTTACAATTAGGATATGGTGGGCTCCCATTTATAATTTTAAACCAGTATCATATAATTATACATTTCTAGTATATTAATCTTGCAAGTACACATGAGAGTAGGAATCAGACTTAGAAGGATTATAAACCTAGCTTGATGATTTAATACTTTATGAATAGTCATGAGCTCTTTAACCTCTTTGGGTCCAATTTTTCTCCTTTCTAAAATCTGAGGAAAAATATCTGTCCATAGATGTTGTAAATATTGAAAAATAGAATGTATATAAATCAGTCAACCTACTTACTGCCTGGCATATGTCCCAAGCTTAATAAGATAAAATTTTTCAAAGTTCAACTACCTTTTTAGAACTATACATTAAGATTTCAAATATGTAGCTGAAATCAAAAAATCATTTTATGGACATTTATTGAGCACGTGTTCTGTTTTAAGTATTATTCTAGTTATATGAGCTGTAAATAATAGTATGCATTCAGTTTCCTCCCAATAAGCTTACATACTCATATAAAGAAATCCTTGGGTCATATTGAATATATTTCTATCAAATAAAGATAATTAGAAAATATAGATGCCTGGATTTCCTTCTCAAAACTTTCCATTTAAATATCAATGAATAGCTTCACTCTAGTCCTGGGTACAGTATTGGATCAAAAGCAGCCTCTCACACTGTAAGGCAATGTCGTCCTCATGGGAACTAACTGATGCATTCATGACCCACAGTGATTACCAGAGCCCCCATCGAGGAGGACCTTTGGTGAATGGAGGTGGAAAAGAGGGGATATACGAGGAGGGGAATATGATCAAGTTTCAGTATTCATATTAAAGTCCCCAGTAAAAAATTTTTTAAATAAAAATAAAAGTCACCTCTGTGTAAAGTGGTGATGGAGGAGAGGCAGGATTTTTTTTTTTTTAAGAATAAACTTTATTCCTGAGAGAAAGAGGATAAGAACATAAGAAATTTGCAGAAACATTGCTAGTACAGCTGAAAAGCTGCAGGGAAAAAATATGGTGAAACAGAGAAATCAATGAAGGTGAGATCCACAAATCTTCTTTGAGAGGAGACAAACACATTTATCAGCACACTCCCAGACATACCACATTTCCCCCCCCAAAATGCCAGGGGCAGCAGCAGTGACCAGAGGGCTATTAGCTCCCCCTGGGCACCAGTATCCAGGAAGAAAAAGCTGTAATGGAAGGCAGTGAGTGTGCACACTGCAGAGCTGCAGCCAAAAACTGAGCACGCTGTGGCTGGAGAGAGGCTACAACAGTGCTGACTGTGGAGCTTAGTGGAAGTGAAGTGGAAGCCTGAACCAGCACCCCCCCCCCCGCAGTTAGTAGCCTGAAGATCACAGAAGGTGACACCTCCACACTGTTGCCTAGGTGAGCAACAACATGCATGTCAAGTGTCTGAACCTGGCACAATCTCATGGAGGGCCACAAGCATTCTAAGGCAAGAATTGTAATGCACTGATGTAAAAAATGGTATTTTGGGGGACTGGAGAGATGTCTTAATGGTTAAGGCACTTGCCTGTGAAGCATAAAGACCCAGGTTCAATTCCACAGTACCCACATAAGCCAGTTGCACAAGGTGGCACATGCATCTGGAATTTGTTTGCAGTGGCTGAAGGCCCTGGTACACCCATTCTCTCTCTGTCTCTCTGTCTCTGTCTCTCTCTCTCTCTCTCTCTTATCCTTCTCTCTTTCTTTCTCTCCCTCTTTCTCTTTATCTGAAGTAAGTAAATAAATAAACATATAAATAATTTTAAAAGTGGTACTTTGGCAGGAAGACCTTACTGACCAACTAAATATAAGTATAGACATGCTTTCAACATGTTCTCAGAGACTTGGACACCAAAAATACCCACATGAACTTGCAATATCCCAAAACACCAGAGAAGGCTAAAACTCATGAGGGACTGAGATCAGACTGAAGAACCAACCATATGAAAAGTGACTGCTGCATAGATGCCCTGCCTAGAAGGAAGGACATATCAATCACACTTACATAAATCATGGAGACTTGCAACTTTCTCTTTATGTGCAGAGCCAACCACACTAAACAATCAAGAGGATGGAGTAACCACATTCATCCAAAGTAGGAAGAAAAATTAAATGACATGATAATACATTCTATTTGCAATTATATTTAATTTTTTAATTTATCTTTTGTATTTCATTTGGTTAGGTACTTAGTTTTAGCTTCTATTCTACCTAGCCTGATTACTCTTTTTTTTAAATCTATACTATATTTTCTCTGTTACTAACCATACCTCTATCCTACATACTTCCCTTCTAATTTTTACATTATTTCCTCTTCTTCCTCTTTCACATCTCTAAAAATTATAATTTTCCCAAAAGTACTCAACTACCCTACTGTCTCTGTTTCTGAACCTTATCAGAGACATACATGACTCACAAAAGTATCTCTCCTTACGTGTTAAGACCAGGATTGCTGAAAAATCACTGTTTCTGTTACTTCACTTGGCTTCCTCCATAAATACTAGTTGGAGGCATAAACGTGAGGTAAGACAACTAATCAAAAAGGATGCTATTGTATATATGTAAATAGAAGAACAGATTAAAGGGGTGAAAAGACCTAAGTGAGGTAAGGGGAAGAGATTGAGTAAAGGAAAGGTGGAGGGTGGGCTAATCAAAATCTAAGAGGGTATAAATAAGTCATATGGAGAGATGACTTAGCAGTTAAGCACTTGCCTGTGAAGCCTAGGGACCCTGGTTCAAGGCTCCATTCCCCAGGACCCATGTTAGCCAGATGCACAAGTGGCGCATGAATCTGGAATTCGTTTGCAGTGGCTGGAGGCCCTGGTGCGCCCATTCTCTCTCTCTTTCCCTCTCTCTCTCTCTCTCTCTCTCTCTCTCTACCTCTTTCTCTCTCTGTTGCTCTCAACTAAATAAATAAAAATGAACAAAAAAAAAATAAGTTATATGGAAACCTGCTTTTTTGGACAGTTGAGCACACAGGAGCCATAGATTGTTACTTGAAAATTTTCAGTGCCAGGTATGGGATACCTTCCAGTGAGTTGTTCACCAGGGAGGCCCCTGATACCCACAAACATTACAGGCCATTGCTGAAGCCCTTGGTTTCCCACTAGGAGTAGATGGTAAGACCCTATGGCTGAACACTCCACATACTTGGGCTGCAAGGATACTGAGAAATCCTGCTGGAGCTGAGCTGAAAACATCCTTCATATAGATCAGCTAGGAAAAGCTATGCTGCATTCAGTTCAATGGGAAGGAGAGAAATCACCAGTGCAGATACTCAACAGTAGAAACTTCAAGCCTTATCTTTGACCAGGCAGGCCAAATGAGCCAACAGGGGCAATAGTGGCATGTCTGTTATAGGGGAAACCAACAATCCTCTAATTTGACTGGAAGCCCACTCCATGGTAGGAAATACATCCCTGATACTAAAATCTACAACAAGGGTAGTCATGAGCCCTAGGGGTATAACATCTGTTGCTATCTGTTTAAATATATATACTATGCTCACCAAACTGCCTAGTATGTACTTCTCTTAAGGTTCATACCCATATACTAATGCTACTCTCACTTTTGGTTAAACTTCTTTCTCTTCTCAGATGGAAGAGACCTTGTGATGACTCAGAAGGCACCATGGTGCTGAGAAGAAGTGACAGAGGAGTGCTCAGCACTGAAATATCTCTATCACACCTTCCAAGGCTAAGGGTCTATTGCAGAAGAGGTGGTGGAAAAAATGTAAGGGCCAAAGGAAGGGTTACAACATGCCCCCCCCCAGACACAATATGGCCTGGATATCCATGACTTCACAGTGCTGACACTGCCTACTGAAGACCATAATAGGAGGAAAAGATCATGACAACAAAATAAGAGAGACTGAGATTGGGAAGGGATATGGTGGAAAGTGGAGTTTCAAAGGGGAAAGTGGAGGGAGGGAGGGAATTACCATGGGATATTGTTTACAATCATGGAAGTTGTTAATAAAAAATAAAACAATAAGAAGAAGGAGGAGAAGAAGAAGGACTCACAAAACTAAAAAGAGTAAAACAGTAAAAACTGAGGTACAAATCCATCCCAAAGGGTACACAAGATACAACAAAGAAGCAGAAAGCATGAGAAAACCAACCACAGAGATACCTCCACGAGCTCACCAGCTTTTAATGCAAGAAATCAAAGGTAAAGAGACCACCAAAATGCCAAAAGAAGACTTTCAAGTTCCACTTTTCCTAAAGTCTGATGATTACATACAGAACTAGAATAAACAGATGAATGAGGTAAGAAAAAAAAAAGTCATTTCGGGGCTGGAGAAATGGCTTAGAGGTTAAGGCACTTACCTTTGAAACCTAAGAACCTAGGTTCAATTTCCCATTACCTGCGTAAGTCAGATGCACAAGGTGGCACATGCATCTAGAGATCACTTGCAGTGGCTAGAGGTCCTGGTGTGCTCATTCTTTCTCTCTCTATTTGTCACTTTCTTTCTTTCGCTCTAAAAAATAAAATAATTTTTTTTAAAAAAGAAATATTAGTTCAAAACAACAACCCCACTAAAAAGGGCCCTCAGGGATAGTGAGACTGGGGAGAGGGACTTTGACATCACAACCTTTGTAATAAAAAATTAAGTAATTAATTTAAATACTCAGCTCAAGACCTAGACCAGAAAGTTAACAAAGTACATGAAAAGGTCAGCAACATAGAGGACAAATTCAAAATCATGGAGAAACTGCAGCAAGGAAATTGAAATTCTTATGAAGAACCAAACAGAAACACTAGAAATAAAGTCAAATTTTTAAAACACAGTGGGAAATATCAACATATAATACCAAGCAGAAGAAAAAATACCAGAGATAGAACACAAAGTTGATGAAATAGTGCATTCAAATACCATTTTTTTAAAAAAAAAAAATGAGGTGCCAGAGAAATCACTCAGTGGTTAAAGTGCTTGTCTCCAAAGTCTAATGACCCAGATTCTATTCCCCAGTAACCACATAAAGCCAGATGCACAAAGTGACACATGTGTCTGGAGTTCATTTGCAGTGGCCAGAGGCTCTGGTGTGCCCATTCTCTTTCTTTCTCTCTCTCTCTCTCCTCTCTCTCTCTCTCTCTCTCTCTCTCTCTCTCTCTCTCTCTCTCTCTCTTCTTTCTCCCTCTGCTTAAAAATAAATAAATAAAAATATTTTTTAATGTGCATTAGGCTGGGGATATGGCTTAGCAGTTAAGACACTTGCCTGCAAAGCCAAAGGACCCACATTTGACTCCCCAGGACCCACATAAGCCAGATGCACAAGGTGGCACATGCTTCTGGAGCTTGTTTGCATTGGCTGGAGGCCCTGGCATACCCATTCTCTCTGTCCTCTCATCCCCTTTCTATCTCTTTCTCTCTCAAGTCAACAAATAAATATTTTTTTAAATGAGCATGACAAAAACTTCCATGATCTCTGAGATACATTCGAGACCAAACCTCTGAATCCACAGAGTAGAAGAAGAAAGTGAAGTCAAATATAAAGGGAAAGAAAATCTAGTCAATCTTCCTCAAATATAAATAAATGAATATTGAAGCACAAGAGACATTTAGAAACTGAAATAGAGAAGAATTTCTTCACAATATACCTTAGTAAAAGAGAAAGAAAAGGGATAGAAATAGAAAATGAAGAAATCAAGTTATTCCTGTTTACAAATGACATGATCCAAAACATGAATATCTTAAATACCCCCACAACATTTCTGAAAAGGACTCTGAAAGCACAGAAAATAATCCTAGTTATTGACAAATGGGATTACATGAAATTAAAAGGCTTCTCCCCAGCAAAGGAGATGATCATTAGTGTTGAGTCAACCTAGAGAATTAGAAAAAAAATAGGGAAGGCTGATATCTAGAATATATAAAAAACTATGAAAGCTAAATATCAAACAATCCAGCCAATAAATGAAGCAAAGACCTGAATATACAAATGTTCAATAAATATTTGAAAAAGTGTTCAACATCCTTAGCCATCAAGGAAATGCCAAGTAAAACTGTTTGAAATTCCATCTTATCCCAGCCAGCATGTCTACCAATTAAAAAAAAAAAAAAAATGCTAGTAAGGTGTGGGAAAAGAGGAACATTTATTTACTGCCAGTGGAACCTGAGATGGTTCCAACAGTAAAGATAATGTGACACAAGGGAATTTCATTAAATCACAAAGGCAAATGAAACAATGACCATTGTAGAAAAAAATGGAACTGGACATTATTATGTTAATTGAAATAAATCAGTTAGAGAGACAAGTACATGTCTTCTTACATTTAAAGAACCTACATTTAAACATAATGTGTGTGTGTGTGTGTGTGTGTGTCTGTGTGTGTGTGTTAAAACCCCAAAAAGGACAATGCAAAGGAAGTAAAGGAAGTAAGAGACATTAAAGAAGGGGCAGTGGAGAAAGAGACAGAAATAGACAAATCTGACATGAAAGCAGAAGGGAAGATTATTTGCAGGAAGAAATGAGACCAGCAAGAAGTTAGCAAGAGGTATAGGCAAAGGCAATGGGGTAAAATGGGCTAACAGAACAAGGTATATTGGCATATGTGCATGGAAATGTCATAATGAAATTCATTACTTTGAATGCTAACTTAAAATTTAATATAAGGGCTGGAGAGATGGCTTAGTAGTCAAGGCATTTGCCTGTGAAGCCTAAGGACCCAGGTTTAATTCCCCAGTACCCATGTAAGCTAGATACACAAGGTGATACATGAGTCTGTGTTTCTCTTACAGTGCCTGGAAGTCCTATGTTTGTTCTCTCTCTCTCTCTCTCTCTCTCTCTCTCTCTCTCTCTCTCTCTCTTTTTCTCTTTCCCTCTCCCTCTTTCTCTCTCCCTCTCAAAATAAATTAATAAACAAATAAAATATTTTAAAGAATTTTAATTTAGGGCTGGAAAGACTAGAAAGATGACTTAGCAGTTTATGCACTTGCCTGCAAAGTCAAAGGACCCAGGTTCACTTCCCCAGGACCCATGTAAGCCAGATGCACAAGGTGGTCAATTCATGTGGAGTTCATTTGCAATGACTAGAGGCTTTGGCATGCCCATACTTCCCCCGCCCCAAATAAATAATTTTTTAAAAAATTAATTTAGGACTATAAATATGCCTTATCAGTTAAGGGGCTTGCCTGTGAAGCATAAGGACCCATGCTCAATTCCCCAATATCCATGTAAGCCAGTTGCACGAAGTGGCACATGCATCTGGAGACCCTTTGCAGTGGCTGAAGGCCCTAATGTGCACATTCTCTATGTGTCTTTCTCTGCCTTTCCCTTTCTCTCCAATAAAATTTAAACTTTTAATTTAAAAAGAAAAATAAATTTCAATGTAACAACAAAGTGAATTTCAACAGTTCTAGATACTAAAATTACTGACCAATCTTCTGCCAAATATTTTTTGTTTGTGAAGTCGTGAAAGTAAACCTTTGAATGAATGGAGGAAGTAAAAGAGATTACATTCAATAGGACTCACCGAAGCTAGCTCTTTTCTATAGAAAACTGGTCTGTCCCATACGGGAGATTTTAGAATAACCAATGCCATGTCTCATCCTTTGCTATGACATGTGTTACACCCACCTTTGTCTCAAATTCACATTGTATTTTGTAAGTACTTTTCTTGAAATTATTTTAAACTTACAAATATACTGCAAAGATGGAATAGAAACTTCTCATATACTGTTCAACCAGTTTTATCAAAGTTAACATCTTACATACTATAAGTATCAAAACTAAGAAATTAGCTTTGGTACAATATCACTAAGTATAGAACAGATTTTATTCAGATTCCACTCAATTTCTATTAATTCCCTTTTTCTGTCTAAGGATCTAACTAGTATTGTATTAAACTACATTCCATTTATATAATGACTATATTCCATTTACTTGCCATGTCTCCTTAGCTCTCTCTAATCTTCAGAAATTCCTGTTTGTCTTTCATGACCTGGGCACTTGTCAGTTCTTTCATAGACTTCCGCTCAATTTGGATTTGACTGGGGTTTTCTCATGATTAAACTGAGGTTATGGTTTGTTGGGCAAGACACTGGAGATTGTGTTCCCTTCTTAGTGAATCATATCAAGGAGTACAGGATGTTAGTATGTCTTAGCCACTGATGTTGACCAAGAGCCTGTGGTAGAAGTGGTAAAGATCATCCTTGGTTTCTCCACTATAAAGTCACAACTCAATCCACCCGCTCATTGGCTTCTGTTTCAGACGTGTTTATCTTTAGGCTCAACCATGACCTCAGAGTGGTTACTCCTCCATATCACTAGAGATTTATGGAAGGCACAAGTGCCTCACAATGAGACAAAGATAAGCAATTATGGCCTGACGTTTTCTGACACAAATTATACTGCCAAGTTCAAACCAGCATATGCAATACAGGGAATCCATTAGTGGATTTGTTCAGGAATTGTCACATTTTAGGAGCTCAAATAACACTACCAGGCTGTATTTTCTCTTCTTACAACTGTGCTTCTCTTGTGTTCATTTCATTTGCAGAAAACATATCTCCACACAGGGAAGGCTTCCACCAAGGCTCCAAATGCATGTTCTTTCCACATCCAACCTAGCACAGTGAAGACTTTCTGCATCTCTGTACAGGAACCTAACAAGTTATTTGTACTTGGCCACATAGCCTCACTACTAAGCTCATCCTTATGAACTGGTGTACTGTGTTCGGCATTTTTATTAGGTAGCAATTAACTACTTTAAATAAAAAAGTAGTTCATGATGATAGATCAAGGCTTTGAACTTCTCTGATAGTAAGACTCAGAGTGAGTCATGAGTGTTGGACAGTGTTTGAGGTGGGTAATCAGTGTTAGTCATCATTTCAGTGATGACCATCTCCTATGGGAAATGACCAGTGGGGTTACTTCTGATAGACTCCTTTGGGGGCTATGGTAAATGGAAGCACTTCTGCTTGGGCTCACCCTGAGATCTCAGCTATGCTATTAGGTCTTCATGCCTTATGGTTTTATTTCTGAGGCTTCTATTCCTCTTCTCCATCCCAGTATGCCTCAAGAGAAACATACACACACCCAAACACATACACACACATACAAGGAGAAGATGGAAAAGCTTTTACTTTGTATTTATCATCTATTTATAAACAGAGACCACTCTGTTTATTAGTTTTCTTTCTTTTAATTTTATTGTTGGTATACAGAGACTTTAAGTTGGTATACAGAGATTTAGGTGCCATTCTTTCTGGCTTTATCAAATGCATCTCATTTTGTTGAATTGCATCACCCCTCAAATTTTAATAAGAGAGAGTGGGGTTGAGAATGGCCCACAGACATTCTAAAGGGACACAGAGTAACCAAAGATTGAGAGAGAATATTGGATCACAAACCTTCTTGAGACTGTGATCTTGCCAAGAATGTCATCTAGGGGGAAAGAACTTATGTAATCGTGAGACTAAACTTCTCTGCAGGAATACCACTTGGAAGATTCTGGTAAACTGTACTTTAAGAATCACTAATGTTATATTCACTGGGACTTCTCCCAACAAACAAAATGATATAACCAAGTAGCAGAAAAGCCAAGAGGTTATTAACAAGCACTACCAAGACACAGTGAGCACTATCCATTTGTCTGCATATCCAGTGGCCATTATTAAATCAAGAGCAGGATGGTAACAATGCCAGATTTTTATATTTCAGTTTAAATTATATCGCAAAGTGAAAGCATGCTAAATCTTTCCTAAAGTCACACAGAGTCCCTAAAGCATCTGGTAGATTTGAATAATTCATGGACAAAAAAGGGATAATTTAAATGTTTAAAACCTAAACAGCATTGAGTATTAGACCTTTAATCCTTATATTCTTTACCAAAGAATCCAACATCAAAATATGTGTCAAAACATGTATATAATTTCAAAAGAAAAAGATATGATATCATATGTGTGATGTCATATACATAATAATTCATTGTTAGTATTAGTTTTTGATAATCAAAGGTATACTCTAGGTTATGCATCATATTTTCTCCTTTCACACATATGAAGATGTTTAGGGATCCATGAAAACAGTACACTTGATCTGCAGAGGACAAACATGTCTGTGTTTCAACATCCCCTGGCTAATTCCATAATTACTTTAATTAAGCATAATTATTACTTAAAATAACTTAAATTAAGATACCATAATTAGTAATAAGGGCACTGACTTTTAAGGTTTCATAACAAATCTTTTGTTGGTGTATCTGTCTCTTTGTATAAGGAGACTCATTTTCTGTCTAAGCTCTTCTTCTCTTCTGGGGAAGAAATGGGACTGCATTAATCAACATCATAAACTGACATTGAAGTAACTTCCTTTATGTTGCCCTAATTATCTAGATATTAAATTGCAAATGATTTCTGAAATATTGAATGTACTGATTTTTATGAACTTACATAAAACCCATACAGTAAATAAACTGCCAAATGAAGAAAACAGACAATTTTTTTTTTTTTTGAGGCAGGGTCTTACTCTAGCTCAGACTGACTTGGAATTCACTGTGTATGCTCAGGATGGCCTCTAAGTCACAGCAATCCTCCTACCTCTGCCTCCTGAGTGCTGGGATTAAAGGTGTGTGCCACCACACCCAGCCTAAAACTGTTTTCTTACCCAGGCATTTATAGTATATGATTGTGAGATGTTTTCTCTGTGAAGCACTTATGATGGGTAAGAAAGGAAAATGTCACAGAAACAATTGTTTTCTTCTCATTCTAGAGCTATTAATTTGTGTCTTAGGGAAAGTATGGAACTTTAAAGAAAGATAATTGTGGATTCATATCATGGCTCTTCCTTCAATTTACAGTGAAGTTGAATGTGATTCTTTAGCTTTATTTACATTTTCTTTCCTTTAAAATAAGAATAGTTACACTTTTTTTTCTTTGCCCCACACAGGCCCAGATGAGCCACCACTGAAGCATACCCACTAAGATCTGGGATGACATAAAGGTGTCCACTCTCTCCACTGCTAATTAATATAGTGCTTGAAGTTCTAGCTGGAGCAGTAAGACAAGTAAAGAAATAAAAAGATATAAACTGGGAAAAAATAAGTCAAAATATCCTTATTTGCAGATGATTTCATTTTAAATTGAAGAGCGCATAAAGACTCTACCAGAAAACCCCTAGAGATAATAAATACTTCTAGCAAAGTGGCAGGATAGGGAATTAGCACAAAAATTAATATCCTTCTTATATACCATGGACAAACATATCGAGAAAGAAATCAATGAAGCAATCCCATTCAGAATAGTAACACACACACACAAAAAAAAAAAAAACCCTACATATCTCATAACATCCCTGACAAAGAAAATATAAGACCCGTACGATGGACACTTTTAAACACTGAAGAAATTGATTACGGATTAGAATTAACGTCACAGAGCTAGAGAAATGACTTAGCAGTTAAGGCACTTACCTGAAAGCCAAAGGACCTAGGTTCAATTCCCCAGGACCTATGTAAGCCAGATGCACAAGGTGGTGCATGTGTCTGGAGTTTCTTTGCAGTAGCTGAAGGCCCTGGCGTTGCATTCACACACTCTCTCTCTCTCTCTACCTCCCTCCCTCCCTCTTTCTCTACTGGTCTCTCCTTCTCTCTCTCTCTCTTTCTCTCCCTCTCAGTCTCTCTCAGACAAATAAAAAAATAGAATTAATATCGCAAAAATGGCCATCTTATCAAAAGCAAGTTACAAATTCACTAAAATTTCAGACAAATTCCAAAACACATTTTCACATAAATATAATGATTCCTTAAAATTAATATGGAATATGGGACATAAAAAGCCTCAGACAGTGAAGCTATTGTCAAGCAAAAGAATTTTCAAGGAGGTATCACCATACTTGATTTGGAGTTATACCACAAAGCTGTAGTAATAAAAACAGTATGATACTGGAAAAAGACACATAAATCAGTGGAATAGAATACAAGATGCAGATGCAAGTCCATGTACCTATTGCCACCTGATTTCTGACACAAATGTCAAAAGCACATTTTGAAGAAAGGACAGTATTTTCAAAGAATGGGGTGGACAAAACTGGATACTTTCATTAGAAGAATGAATCAAAAGTCTTATTACTCTCTGTGCTCAAAATACAGCCCTGGGGGACTTCTGGGTGAGATGGTGACATAGGAGCCATGCCAAACCAGCCTAGGGAGAAATTTAAGCAAAACCCCAGCAAAATACGCTCTTCTTCTGAAAAGTGAAAAAGTATAGGTTATTCTTAGACACAGCAGAGAAGCCAGAGAGAACAAGATCCACCAGAAAGGAGGAAAACGGCTAGAGGCCCACAGAGGTGCTCACGGCCCACAGTCTGCATGCCACCCTGCCAGGCGTGCCAGGCAGCAGCAGCAGCAGAGACAAAGCAACAGATTTTTCAACTTCATCAGCCTTCTTGTAAAGATAAGAACTGAAGGAAAGCCAGCTGAGATCAACTAAAGAGCTACTGAAAGTGCAGCAACTCCGGAAGTCTGAATTCTCCCATCCCCCACCATCAGAACCATGACCCTCCAGCATTCAGCCCCCAGTGGCAGCCCAGCCAGCAGAGCTGATCAGAGGTCCAGCTGCACAGCACAACATGGTTTGCTGTCTGTAAGTATAGAACTTCTCTCTCTCTCTCTCTCTCTCTCTCTCTCTCTCTCCCTCTGTGTGTGTGTGTGTGTTAAAAAAATACAGCTCTAACAGACATCAATGAAATTGGAGGACTCATACTATCAAAACCTTTACTCCACAAAATTGGAAAATCTGGAAGCAGTGGAATTCCTAGACAAATACCTCCTACCAAAACTAAGCTCAGATCTGATTAATCTCCTAAACACACTATTCACATTCATCAAGATTGAAAACATACTTGATTATCCACCGAGGGCTAATGGTTAGACCCTATAGCCAAAGACACCATATGCTAATGGTACAGAATGTGGAGAGACATGGACGGAATCTGGAAGAGAGTAATTCCTCAGACAGCTTGTCTAGTACCAGAAGGTGTTACATGAGCAACTGAGGGAAATGACCAACATCTGTCCAAGCAACTTGTGGTCTAAGCTACTTAGCTGCAAACAACCTGACGTGATGCTCATCGAAGTACAGTAGTATGAACAGCCATGGCAGGGAACCACCTGTTCTTTATTTGGCTAACAGATGTATGGAGTAGAACAGAACCCATAGCTGGAACTGGGAAACAAGTCAGAACCATACCCACAAATCAAGTCTGCTCTCCAATATCAAGCTGTCACTAATCTTGGGCTACAAGAGGGCCTATACCTATTACTTTCCCTCTAAAATAATAATGGTTATCTAATTTATCTAGTGCTGACTTCACTCTCCATTGGAGAATCTGTTTCTCTTTTTCAGATGGCTGCAGAACCTAAGGAGAGAATCAGCCCATTACACCTCACCAGGGCCCCAGCTAAAACCATAGAGTAATTGCGGAAATAAGCAAAAGTGCTGCTTTCTTGGTGAACCTGGTACCAGCACAAGCGTGAAGGAGACAGACACAGAGAACACTCAACTCCTATCAAACCTGATATCCAGAGACACAGAGGCTCCCAAGACCTCATCACTGAAGTAGACCTAAAACATACCCAACATGGCTCAGGGAAATTTATGGAAGATAGGGCAGAAAGACTGTTGGAGCCACAAGTTAGGACATTATGCATAGAGACATTTCCTCTTCCCTATAACTGATGGCTACCCCCATAATGCATAACCCACAATACCCAATGAGGAAGGTCCCTTTGGAGGGGGGAGAACAGGGAGGAGGCTAACAATGGTACTATCATGGCTGTTTGCACACTGAGTATGTGCATAGCTGTAAAAGAAAAAAAAAAGAAAAAAAAAAAAGCCGGGTGTCGTGGCACACACCTTTAATCCCAGCACTTGGGAGGCAGAGGTAGGAGGATTGCCGTGAGTTCAAGGCCACCCTGAGACTACAGAGTTAATTCCAGGTCAGCCTGGACCAGAGTGAGACCCTACCTCAAAAAACCAGGAAAAAAAAAAAAAAAAAAAAAAACTCTCCAAACAGAAAAGTCCATAACCAGATGGATTCTCAGGAATTCTTTTAAACCTTCATTGAAGAACTGAAACCAAATTTTCTCAAACTGTTTCACATAATCAGATAACAGGGAATCCTCCCCAACTCCTTTTATAAAGATACCATCACCCTAACACCAAAACCACACAGAGACACAACAAGAAAACTATAGGCCTATATCCCTGATGAACTTAGATGCATGATCCTGAACAAAATCTTCATAAATCAAATTCAACAACACTTCAAAAGCATTATCCACCTTGATCAAGTAGCCAACTGTTTGGCTTCATCTCAGGGATGTAGGGAAGTTTCAAAATATGGAAATCAGTCAACATAATACACACATAAATAAACTTAACCATAAGGACCACATGATCATTTCAATAGATGCAGAGAAGGCCTTTGACAAAATAGAACATCACTTCATGATCAAAATGCTAGAGACAATAGACATGGAAAGTTTACATCTTAACATAATAAAAGCTATATATAAAGCACCTAAATCCCAAATAATACTTAGTGGGGAAAGACTCGAGTAGTTCCCATTGGGATCAGGAACAAAACAGAGGTGTCCACTCTCACCACTGCTCTTCAACATAGTACTAGAAGTCCCAGCTCAAGCAATAAGACAGGAGAAAGAGAAAAACATAAAAGGGATAAAAATTGGAAAGGAAGAAGTAAAGTTAGCCCTAATTTCAGATGACGTGATCAGATACATAAATGATGTGAAAGTCTCCATCTAAAAACTTTTAAGGTGATAAATTCCTTCAGTAAAGTGGCAGGATACAAAATCCACATGCAAAAATAAGTAGTGTTTCTATATGCAAAGGAAAAATATACAAAGAAAGAAATCGGCAAGGCTATCCCATTTAAAAAAATTAAATATCTTGGAATAACACTAACCAAGGATGTGAAAGACCAATATAACAAAAACATTAAAAAAAAAAAAAAAACTCAAGAGGGCTGGAGAAATGGATTAGCGGTTAAGGTGCTTGCCTTCAAAGCCTAAGGACCTATGTTCTACTCTCCAGATCCCACATAAGCCAGAATCACAAAGGTGAGGAAAGCTCAAGGTCACACAATGCCCTCTAAGTGGCTCAAGTGTCTGGAGTTCAATTGTAGTGGCTGAGGCCCTGGCACACCAATTCTCTCTCCTCTCTCTCTCTCTCTCTCTCTCTCTCTCTCTCTCTCTCTCAAGAAAAAGTTAAAAAAAAAAAACCCTCAAGATAGAAATTGAGGAGGACTTGAAAAGATGGAAAGACCTCCCATGTTCACAGATAGGTAAAATTAATATTGCAAAAATTGCAATTCTACCAAGAACAATATACAGATTTAATGCAATACCAATAAAAATTCCAAAATCATTCTTCACAGAGATATAAAATATGATCTCAGAATTCATATGGAATGGCAGTAGGCCTTGGCTATCCATGCATATCCTTAGCAAAAGAAACATCTCTGGAAGTATCGCCATACCCAATACAAAGCTATAGTAACAAAAAAATAGCATGGTACTGGCATAAAATCAGAAATATAGACAAATGTAACTAAAAAGCTTTTGCACAGAAAAAAATACCATAAGGAGAGCCCACAGAATGGGAGAAAATTTTTACCATGTATACCACTGACAGAGGCCTAATATCTATAATCTACAAGGAACTCAAAAACTAAACAATAAAAAAAATCAAGCAATCCACTCAGAAAATGGATGGAGAACTGAATAGGGAGTTCTCAGAGGAAGAAATACAAATGGATAACACTCACTTAAGGGACTATTCAACATCCCTAACCATCAGGGAACTTTAAATTAAAACAACTATGAAATTCCACCTTAACCCAGTAAGGATGGCAATCATTAAAAAAGTCAAATGATAACAAATGTTGGGATGTGGGGAAAGAAGAACTGTTGGTAAGAATGAAAACTTATACAACCACCGTGGAAATCAATATGGAGATTCCTAAAAATGATGAATATAGAACTATCAACAGACCCAGTTATTTCCTTACTGAGCCTAAATGCTCCACACTTCACTACAGAGACATTTGCTCAAACATGTTCATAGCTGTCAATTCATAATATCTAGGAACTGGAATCAACCCAGGTGCTAATCGTTGGATAAATGGATAATGAAGTAATGAAGCTGTGGTACATATATACAATGGAATTCTACTCAGCAGTAAGAAAAAATGATACAGTGAAATTTGTAGGAATATGAATGGGGTTAAGACAGATCATACTCAGCAAACATACACAATCACTAAAAGACAAACATCACATGTTCTCACTCATCTGCAGTTCCTTACCTGGATCAGCTTGAGTTTCTGGCATACAGGATAGGCAACGTGAGGCCCAGACAGTAGGAATGAATGGATTTGGGAGAAGGAGAAGAGGAGGGTAGGGCAAAATAAACATAAAACTAAACCCAAAATGAACTGGTACCTAGAGACCTTTCTGCTTGAAGGTAGACTAAAAGATACAACCCTCAATAGAGGTACAGGGAAGGTACCTGAAAAGAATGGCCCTGAAGAGGGTGGGATGAAACCTAACCTTAAAAAGCTTTTGGCTCTTACATACAACTCACAGTACCAGAAATCAGTGCTGACCACATTGAGCTGCTGATTGAAGAGACCTCTGAGGTCCCCAAAATAATACAGACTTTTGTCAAAGCACTTGATTACCCACTGTGGTAAAATGTAAGACTGTTTTATAGTGAAGACACTATATGCTGCTGACAAGGACCATAGAGACACTTGATGGGAATCTGGAAGAAAGCCATTCCCCTGACAGTTAGCCCTTCCACTGAACAGCACTACATGAGCTACCAGGGGAAAGTGGCCAACAACAGTCTGAGCAAGCAGAGGTCTAAGCTACTCAGAGACAGCCAGCCTGACAAGATGCACATACCAGCGCAACAGTGGCACACAGCCTTGGTGGGTAACCCATGGCTTTCTGATTGGGTAAGAGATCTGCTCAGTGGAAAGGAACCCATATGTGGAACTGAGAAACAGGTCTGAATCCTATGGAGACAAAAATTATGCTCTCCAATGTCAAGTTCCCAGTACTCTGTGGCTAACAGAGGGGCTGTGTTGCAGTCCAGTTCACATTGCTGGTAGAAATCACCTAACCAAGAGCAGCTTCTGGGAAAAAGAGTTTTATTTTGGGTTACAGGCTCGAGGGGAAGCTTCACGATGGCAGGGGAAAACGATGGCATGAGCAGAGGGTGGACATCACCCCTTGGCCAACATAAGATGGACCACAGCAACAGGAGGGTGTGCCAAACACTGGCAAGGGGAAACTGGCTATAAAGCCCATAAGCCCGCCCCCAACAATACACTCCCTCCAGGAGGCATTAATTCCCAAATATCCATCAGCTGGGAACCTAGCATTCAGAACACCTAAGTTTATGGGGGACACCTGAATCAAACCACCACATTCCGCCCCTGGCCCCCATAAACTGATAATCATACATGATGTAAAATGCAATGTATTCATCTCATTTTAAAAGTCCCCATAGTTTTTAATCAATCTCAATGATGTTCATACATCCCCATAGTTCAAGATCTTTTAACTGAGCCATAATACCAAAATATAACCTCAAAAAACCCATAATGGCACAGAATAAATATTCACACTGCAAAAGATGGCATTGGGCATAGCAAAGAAACATTCAACCAATACAAGATTTAAAACAACCAGGGCAAACATTTGTAGCTTCAAGTCCAACAACTATAGCCAGTGAGAAATCTTCAAGTCCGATAATTCTAACCAGCAACAAGTCTCTGGCATTCCAATTCCGCCCCTCCAACTAGGCTACTCACAGTCCTGGAAAACTTCACCAGGGCCGGCAGCTCCTCGGCAGCCATCTCATGGTCCCGGCATCTCCACTGGGTCTCCACTGCAAGCCACGGTTCATCCTCATGGCCCCATGGGGTCTCTATGCAGGCAACCAGCAAACCTGCTTCACATTGCCCATGGCCATTTCCAAAACACAAGACTGTGTTGCAAACTCAATGACCCTCTTTCCAGCATTTCTTATACTCCACGATACCAGGTAGGGTGCCAATTTGTTAATCCAGGGGGGATTAAAGCAGACTTTGAAGAACAGGACTCCTTGAGCACTCAGGCCCCTTTCAAAAGAGTCGACATTCTTTCTGTTGCCCCAGCACAGGTCAGCTAGCCCAGTCTCAAAAGTTGTAATCTCTCAGTTGCAGCTGAACGGGCAGTAGTTCACCCAAAGATTTTTCTTTCTGTGCCATATTCCTCTGCTCACATCAGTTCATTTCTACGCAAAGCAACCCTGCACAACTTCTCAGGACACGGGCACAAGAGCAAGCTTCTCACACAAACTGATAGCCCAGTCCAGGCACAGCTCTTTCTCACCCTCATAAGCCAAACCTCACAGTCCATAGTTCTTACTGCATTCAGGTCTTAGAGCTCAGACCAGAATAGTCCATTAAGCTGTACTTACAGCACTACAAGGCATCCCTTAGGCCAAGGTTTCAACTCCTTCCACATTCCTCTTGAAAATCAGCTACAAAAGGCCAAAGCCACATAGTCAGGTGTCTAGCAGCAATCCCACTCCTCGGTACCACTTTACTGTTGCAGTCCGGTTCGCATTGCTGGTAGAAATCACCTAACCAAGAGCAGCTTCTGGAAAAAAGAGTTTTATTTTGGCTTACAGGCTCAAGGGGAAGCTTCACAATGGCAGGGGAAAACGATGGCATGACCAGAGGGTGGACATCACCCCCTGGCCAACATAAGATGGACCATAGCAACAGGAGGGTGTGCCAAACACTGGCAAGGGGAAACTGGCTATAAAGCCCATAAGCCCGCCCCCAACAATACACTCCCTCCAGGAGGCATTAATTCCCAAATATCCATCAGCTGGGGAGCTAGCATTCGCAACACCTAAGTTTATGGGGGACACCTGAATCAAACCACCACAGGCTGCATCCATCAAATCTCCCTAAATTAATAATGCTTATCCAGTTTAACCTATGCTGACTTTACTCTGTGTTGGAGAATCTGTTTTTCTTTTTCAGAAGGTAGGGAGACTTGAGGAGCCACCCCTCGCATCTCAGTCAAGTCCCAGGTGAAACCACAGAGGAAATGAGGAAATAAAGAAATAAGCAAGAATGCTGCTTCCAGGATAAGCCTGACAAGCAGCACCAGGGTGAAGGAGACAGATGCTGAGGATACTCAATACATATGAAAGCGTCTGGAGGTAATTTGCAGCAGGAGGAGGTCCTAGCTCATCCATACTTCTCTTGCTTTCTCACAAATAAACACAAATATTTTTTTAAAATTTAACTATAAAAAACCCAATCAAAAAATGACTATGAAACTGAATAGATTATTCTCAAAAAAAGAAATAAAAATGCCAATAAATATTTTTTAACATTCAGTTCATCATATTTAGGCATCCATCTGGAAGATATAAAATAAAACTGCTTCAAGATTCCATCCCACCTTGATAAGAATAGCTGATATAAAAAAAAAATCAAATGACAGGGATGGAGGCATGGCTTAGCAGTTAAGGTGTTTGCCTGCAAAGCCAAAGGACCCAGATTCAATTCCCCAGAACCCAGATTAGCCTGATGCAAAAGGGGGCGCACACATCTTAAGTTTGTTTGCAGTGGCTGGAAGCACAGTCATTCTCTCTCTCTCTCTCTCTCTCTCTCTCTCTCTCTCTCTCTCTCTCCCTCTTTCTCTGTCAAATAAATAAATTAATTTGATTTAAGTTAATATTAAAAAAATCAAATGATATCAAATGCTGGTAAGGATGAGGAGCAAGAGGAGCCCTTCCCTTACTCACTGATGATGAGTATGTAAATTGGTTCAGCCATTATAGCAATTAACATGGAGGGTTTATTCCTAATTGTTACATAATAATTATAAAATTAAAAGATATAACAGAAAGCATTTGGAATGTCTTAAAAAAGGATAAAAATTGATCTACCATGTGATCGAACTGCACCATATCTAGGCATATACCCTAAGGACTATATACTTCAGAGACACTTGCTCATCCATGCTCGTTACTGCCCTGTTCACAATAGCATAGCTAGGAAATAGAATCAGCTTAGGTGTCTATTAACTGAATAATGGATATCAAAGGTGTGGTACATATACATAATGGAGCTTTATTTAGATGTAAAAAAATTAAATTATTAAATCCACTGTAAAATGGATGGATCTAGAAAATACTTCACTAAGTGAGGTAACCCAGTTTCAGAAAGACAAATGCTGCACATTCTTCCTCATATGTACTTCCTAGCTTCAAATTTTTCAATTTGTATACAAGTTGAGACAGTAGAAGCCAGGAAGCCTAAAAGCAATCATGAGGAGGGGAAGGGGAAAGGTCTCAAGCCAAAGGGACAGCAGACATAGAAGCAGTCAGATTGGATACAGGGGGTGGAAAGGCTAACAAATGGGGCCAAAGGGAATGGAAGAGAGGAGAGGGTGGGAGGAATGGTTGCCAAAAATCTACTTCTCTATTAGCTCATTAAACATTATTATTAAAGCTGAAAAGAAAGACAGAGAATTTATACAAAACCTCACAAGCTGGAGACATGGCTCAGCTGGAGAGGTGGTTAAGGTGCTTGCCCATAAAGTCTAATGATCAGAGTCCGTCCAATCTCCAGTACCCATGTAAGGCCAAATGCACAAGATGACGCATGCCTCTGGAGTTCCTTTGCAGCAGCTAGAAGCCCTGATGGGCCCATTCTCATTTCTCTTTCTGCAGGAGGCAGAGGTAGGAGGATTGCTATGAGTTTGAGGGCAGCCTGAAACTATATAGTCAGCCTGGAATAGAGTGAGACCATACCAAAAAAAAAAAAAAAAAAAAAAAAAAAAAGCTCCCTGTGGAGGTGGACACTGCTCTGAAGCCAAAGATTATTGCAGAAAACTCCATTACCAAGGGGTGAGATACTTCCCAACAAGTTGTTAGTCCAGGAGGCTCCAAAGTCCCCAAAAACATACAAGCTATTGCCAAGGCTCTTAGTTGCCCACCAGAACCAAGTGCTGGGACCATACTGCAGAACATGTCACATGCATTGGCTGCAGAACACTGAAGAATCAAGCTGGAACCGAGCTGGAAGCTTTCTCCCTTATGACAAGCTGTCATAGCATAGAGTGCTGTGCAGGCTTCTGCAGGACCAAAGCCATCAGCTGCCTTGCCCAATAGTTGATCCACCCTCCTTTCTACACACCAGACAAGATGATGTATACTGATATGACTGCAATGGGGGTAACCGACTACTCTTTTGATTAGATATGAGACCCATTTCATGGAAAGGAGTACAAGCCTGGCACTGAAAACCTAGTTAAAAGCCTATGCCTGAGAAGGTGATGGGCTCTGGGTAGTGCAGGGAGCTACTACCATGTTTAACTAATGGGATATCAATTTGCTGTCTAAAAGCTCATGTTACGTTTATGCCCATAAATTAGTGCTGGTCTCAAACTTGGCCAGAGAAACTTCTTTTTAGAAAAGGTGGGAGATACTGGGGAGAATCAATACTCCCACAAAGTGCTGAGGATAAGTGGCTGTTGAGTTCTTAGCACTGAGTCATCTCTCTCATTTCTTCCAAAGAATGTGAGGTAAATGGTGGAAAGGAGTACTCTTGGACACTATCAACAAGACACAAAGTGACCAGCACATTCATGGCCTCATTGTGGCTATTGGTGGGCATTACATGTATAAGATCTGCACAAAGTGGCACATGCATCTAGAGTTCACTTGCAGCAGCATGCCCATTCCCTCTCTCTCTCCCTTTCTTTCTTTCTTTCTTTTTCTCTCTCCCCCTGAAAATAAATAAATAAAATATTCTTAAAGATATATTCAATAAGATGGCACTTTCTGAGCACCTGGGACAAAGCAGACACCCTAGACATGGTACGCTACTTCCTTCTGCCTAAGTAACTCTTCTCTCACGTATCAGTTCGTAATTCAGAATGGCTTCCATAACAAGTGGAAGAAAACTGGGAAGACAAATGGACCTCAAATACATGGAACCACATTTTTCTCAGAAAAGAAAAATCAAACAGCTCCAGTTTCTTCCATTTCTAACAACATTTTATTATAATACTCTCTGTCAGGGGTTCTATGGAATTCAGGTTTCTAAAGAGCCAAGTGAGTCACATGGATAATTGTGTGGATATATGATGGGTAGGTGTGCACACAATCTTAATACCTTTTTTGTTATGGAAAGATTTATGTATTTCTTCATATTCTTATAGATACATAACAACTGATCTAGAAAACAAAGTTCCAGCTTCTTAGCACAGTCCCACACCCACCACAAGTTTCCTGCCCTCTGGTTCTATGGTCTTTCTCTTCCACATGTCCCATTTTGTCTTTCCCCAGTGTTTCTAACCATACACTTCCATTTTTGTGTGGTACTCGCCCTCCACTGTCTCCACTTGTAGACATTTTCTTCTTGATTAAGATCCTTAATGAAGAGTCCTCTTTTCCAAGAAGCCTTCTTTCTTGAAATAATCCTCAATGATCCCAAGCCCTAACAAAGAAGGGAAAATAATGGAAATGTCTCCAGTGAGCTACCATACTGTTGACATGAGCAGGTCCTACTCATTGGGGCTTATTGATGGTTCTGGATGCACAGTTACCACTGCTTTAGCAAAACTTATTATCAAGGTCTGACTATGTGTCTGTTTCTAAAAACTGATGGAACTCCCTTAAGCAGAAGCCATGCTATCGATTACAGCACAGGTATAGAGAAACCATTCAATAAATGTTTGCAAAGCAAAGGAATGGAAATTTGTCACTGTGATTAAGGACATTTAGCATTGGATGTACAAGTATTTAGCTTCTCAGCTTGCACTACTTCAGAAGTATTTTAGGAACATATTTTTGAGGCTCAACTTCTTCTTCAATAACATGGATTTTATCAACCTGCCCTATCTAGCTGTTAGCAGTATTAAAGGTGACAGTGCATACAAAGATTCTATGTTGTTCAGCACATTCTGAAATAATACAGGGAAGGTGCACTCGTGACTGTGTGTGCATCTGTATGTAGTTTTATACTCTCCTGCTGTTGCAAGCCACCCAACCACAAGCAGCTGCTAGGAGGAAGGATTTTTAAAATATTTTCTTATTTGTTTATTTGAGAGATAGAGAGAGATAGAGAGAGCAAGAATGGGCAAGCCAGGGCCTCTAGCCAATGCAAACAAACACAAATGCATGAACTACCTTGTGCATCTGGCTTATGCGGGTCCTAGGGAATCAAACCTGAGTCCTTTGGCTTTGAAGGCAAGAACCTCAACAGCTAAGCCACCTCTCCAGATGGGAAGGACAGTGTTTTATTTTGGCTTACAGTCTCAAGAGGAAGCTTCATGATGGCAGGGAAAGCATGGTATGAGCAGAGGCTGGGCATCACCTCTGCTACAACAAGGAGAAAACAGTGGTGAGAACTGAGTTCAAGCCAGGAGGAGCTGGCTATAGCACCCCTAAAACCTCCCTGAACAACACACCTCCTCCAGCTAGGTTCCACCTCCCAAACTGCCACCAGACAGGGACCAAGCATTCATAACATAAGAGTTCACTGGGAGCATGAGATTCAAACATCCATATCGACCCATAAATGAAAGGATTAAGATGCTATTTGTGAAATTGATACTATTTCTTGTTATTTAACAAGAAATCTATTTAATCTTCTGTCATGACCAAGAACCATTGGAGAAGACCCACAAACATCTAGGTTTAAATCCTAAATCTACCAGGTTTTAGTTAAGAATCTGGAAAAGGGCTGGAGATATGGCTTAACAGTTAAGACCTTTGCCTGAAAAGCGTAAGAATCCAGGTTCGATTCCCCAGGACCCACTTAAGCCAGATGCAAAAGGTAGTGCATGTGTCTGGAGTCTGTTTGTGGAAGGCCCTGGCATGTCCCATTCTCAATCTCTCTCTCTCTCTCTCTCTTTCTCTCTCTCTCCCTCTCTTTCAAAAAAATGAATAAAAGTAAAGATAAAAATAGTTTTAAAAAGAATCAGGAAAAATCACTAAGCTTCACTGAACTTTATTTCCCTGAATTAAAAAATAACATCTGAAAGCCAGGCATGGTGGTGCATGCCTTTAATCCCAGCACTTGGGAGGCAGAGGTAGGAGGATTGCTGTGAGTTCAAGGCCACCCTGAGACTCCATGAATTCCAGGTCAGCCTGGGCTAGAGTGAGACCCTCCCTTAAAAAATATAATAATAATAATAATAATAATAATAATATCTGATGCCCATAAAGTGAGTTATGGTATGAGGGAGCACCCACTCCATGAGTAGGTTTCATCTTCTTAACTCCCAGCCCTCCGTGAACTCCATGGTAATTCTCTCCCTAATTGAACATCATCTCCGTGTTGGGACAATAGATTCCTGAAGCTGAATTCAAGGTACTAAAATACCAACTTCAGAAGACTCAGCATCTCTTGTTTTGCCACTTTTCCTTTATCCAAAGCATTAGCTGACACAGAGTGGGTGCTTAAAGGAGAAATAATGGAACAGAACTCAATACATTAGTTTAAAGAAATACAAATGGCAAGAAACTTTTCTTTGTCTCCCATAACCTCCTCTCATGCACTGCGTACATAACAGCCCTCAAGTCAGCTCACCAACCTCTTCAGGGCATAAATACAATGCTTAGCCCATTTCCTGTGTCACTCATTTCTGAATTTCAGAACAGCTTCGCTTCAAAAGTTCTTGTAAGTATTCTTTCACTTTACATTTTAACAAGTGTGTTTTAGTCGTCAATTTATAAAAGTATCTAAAGACAGTGCCCTGTTTGTCCATCACAATTCCCCACTGCTTATTTTTGCAGAGTTCTAAGTCAAGGAATGAATCATCCCAGAACAACAAGTTTATTGAGGATGTCCTTGTTCAGTTGATATTTACCCCATCCTACCATGTCAACAGCCTTGCATGACATTAATGTTGAAAATGGGATTCAAGTTTGGCCAGCCAGGCCAAATGAGCCAATGTGTGCAATAATGTCATGTCTGTTATGGGGGAAACCAACCACTCTCTAACTGGACTGGAGGCCTGCTCCACAGGAGAGAATACATGCCTGGAACTGAAAACTTATGATGAGGGAAGTCATGAGCCCTAGTGGTATAACACCTGCTGGTGTCTGGCTAAATACATATATTATACTCATCAAACTGTCCAGCAAACACTTTCCTTAATGTTCACACCCAAATATTAATGCTACCCTCACTTTTGGTTAGAGAAGCTTCTCTTTTCAGATGGTGGAGAGCCTTTGGATGACTCAAAAGGCACCACAGTGTTGAAAAGCAGTGACAGGGGAGTTCTCAGCTCTGAAACATCTCAATTTCACTTTCCAAGGTTCAGGGTCCATTGCGGAAGAGGTGGCGGAAAGGATGTAAAAGCTAAAGGCAGGGTAGGGCTCCTTACAATACACTCTTCCAGACACAAAATGGCCTGGCTATCCATGACCGTGCAGTGCCTGACAGTACCTATACAAAACCATCATAACAGGAAGAAAAGGTAATGACTTCAAAATAAAAGATAGACTGATTGAGGGGGGAGGGGATATGATGGAGAGTAGAGTTTCCAAGGGGAAAGAGAGGGGGAGAAAATGATGATGGTTTATTGTCTATAATTATGGAAGCTGTCAAAAATAAATAAAATAAGAAAAGGGATTCATTTTGGCTGGAGATCTGGCTCAGTGGTTATGTGCTGCCTGAGACCTGAGGGGGCCTAAGACAAACACAATTATACTCTCCAGAACACAACGTAAATAGTGGATAGTGGCCACACAGGCCTGTTGCCCCAGTCCTGTGGAGAGCAGAGACCAGAGAAGAATAGCAGGTTCTCACAAGTAGCAAGCTCAGGAATCAGTAAGAGATTTGATTTCAAGTGAAAACAGGCAGATGAGTGATGAAGGGAGACATCTGCTCTCTTGGCCACTGCAAGCCAGGCCACATGGTGCCATATCAGCATATACACATATGCATACACCACACATACCACATCATACATACTTCATATAAGCAAGAAGAAGAAAAGAAAAATGAGATTCATTGTGTCTTCCCAAGTCTCTGTGCATATGTTGGCTTTTCTAGCATGGTGAGTGTGCTGAATGATGGTAACTACTCCCTCCTGAACTCTTCCAAAAAACCAAAACTGCTGTCAGTCAAGCTGCAACAGCAAACAGATACCCAAGCCTGTTCTTGAGTCTAGTGAGGCAGACAAATGATGATCAAATGGGTAGTAATTAAAATGGCTTTATCCAGGAATAAGGGAAGTGGGTACTTGGGATGCTATAGCAGGCTTTGCTCTCCACCATTGTTGAACAGGCGAATAAAGAAAAAGGAGATGTTAGTAGTGCTACTTACCTTTAAAAGTTAATCTTTTCTTTAATCCATCCATCTTGTGGTGCTCAGTAGATCAAACAATAATCTGGGTGTTGCTGTGACAATATTTTGTAGAACGATTAGCACTTAAAATGAATGACTAAGCAAGTAACCCTTCAAGACATGGGTGAGGCTCAGCCTATTAGTGGAAGGACTTAAAAGAAAAGGTTGAAGTTTCCCAAACAAGGAATTTGCCTACCATCTACAGTAATGAAATCTTACCCAATTTTCCAACCTGCTGGCATGGCAGGCAAAGTTCAGTCTCAAGACTTCAATAGCAACTCCTAGCTGAATTTCCTACCTGCCTTAAGGGTTTTGAAGTTAATTGCTTCCACAATTACATGATCCAATTATATAACAGAGTTCTGTTTCTCTAGATAACCCTAATATACCATTTACTCCAATACTTATGTGTATATCTACACACACACACAGAGAGAGAGAGAGAGAGGGAGAGAGAACCAATAGCCAGAAGCCAAACACTATAGCATAAATATTAAAATGTTGTTTATGCAGTAGTGACTCTACCCTGATCTCAACAATGAATTTTGGCTCCTTTCAGTACTGGATACTGAACAACCTGAAAAGCATCTTGGCATATATGCTAGATAGAAAATTTCCTGTTGTCTCATGGATTTAACTGAAGCCCTAAAGCTAAGGGGGAAAGTTGTAAAGTACTTCAAACAGAAATGGTAAAACCCTTCAGTGTGATTTGCTGAAAGTTGGCCCAAAGTTCACTATGCAAACATGTACTCAACTTCCTCTTCTATCAGGAGATGGGCGTGCAAAGCCTGCTGAGGCAAGAATAATTTATGGAGGATTGAAGTTATGGATACTGGGTACTTTCTCTCATCCCTTCTATACCTCAAATCAAATGAAAGTGTCTCCAAAGACCCCTTTAGACAGCTTCACATATAACCCTGGCATTTGAATGGCAAAGAGGTGAAATTGTAACCAGGGTGCGGTGAAGAGAAAGGGGGTGTAATGGAAGGTGTTTTCAGAATTTAGCATGCCAGGAAAGCCTAATTTACTTCATGAATTGAGTACTGCAGAGAGGGGCCAGGACTTGCTTCCTCTTAAATTATTTCAACAAAGAAATTGACCTCCCTTGGCTCAGGGTTTACACCAGGAAGTAGGATGTGAAGAAAGTGAAAGTAGTCTTACAATTCCCCCAAAAGAGTCAGCCTGGAATTTAGAGGAGGGACTCAAACTAGAAAGAGCTGGCTTTGGGACACCTTCTCACTAAGGAGATTATAATGGTTCCTCTTCCTTGTCATCTTGCCTGGATTTAGAATCGCCATGGAAACAGAAGTCTATGTCTTCCTATCTCTGTGGGAGAGTTTGCAAGGAGGTGTGGGCTTCTGGGCTGAATAAAAAGAAGGAAGGAAGTAAGCTGGACACCAGCATTTACTCTCTGCTTCCTATGCCAATGCAATGTGAGACCAGTCTCCTCTTGTTCCCGCCACTCTGCGTCCCTTGCCATGACAGACTAAATCTTCTCAAACTATGAGCCAAAATAACTTTCTCCCTTTAGTTCCTTTTGCAAGCTGTTTGTCACAGAAATGAGAACAGGTAACTAGGCCAGATAACACCAGTATCAAACAAGCTATTGTCCTGTTCCTCCAGTTCCCGCCCCTCTTCCCCCAAATCCCATAGGAGCCGAAGCAGTAGCACACATGCGCGGAGGGATTCCTACACGGATGCCCTCTCCCTTCTCATCACATGCTCCCAAGCCTGGTGAAAGGAAGAACTTGAAGGTAACGAAATGGAACTTGGCTTAGGAACAAATGAAACTTACTGAGAAGTTATAGATCTGCCACAAACTCAAAAAACTAATTTAATGTTTAAAAACAACTTTACGTTGTTGCAGGAACATGGATGCAAATGGAAGTTAGAATCGTAAATGAAGTAAGGCAGACTGAGGAAGGCAAGTGAAGTTACTTTTCTCATCACTGTGACCACTTAACTGAAACAAACAAAAAAAAAAATTAAAGGAGGAAGGGTTTATGTTGACTCACACAATTCAGAGGCAGTCTGTCCATCATCTGTAATGAGGAAAGGCATGGTAACAGGAGAGGGTGGGACTTAGCACTGACCAGGAGGAAGAAGAAGACGATGTCAGTCCTCACCTGACATCTCTCCTTTTGCCCATTTTAGTCAGGGATGCAGACCATGGTGTCATGACAACACTCAGGGAGGAGCTTCCTTCCTCATTATACCTCTCTGGAAGTTCATAGATGAACTCAAAAGATGTGCTTTATTAATGCCCAGGTATTTCTCAATCCAATCAAGCTGATAACAAAAATAAATCATCATTTTACAAAAACAAAAAAGTCATGAGGGCTGGAGAGATGGATTAGCAGTTAGACTGCTTGCCTGCAAAGCCTAAGGACCCAGGTTCAATTCCCCAGTATCCACATAAGCCAGATGCACAAAATGGCACATGCATCTGGAATTAATTTGCAGTGGCTGGATGCCCTGGTAGGCCCATTCCCTCCTTCCCTCCCTCCCTCCCTCCCTCTCTCTCTCTCTTTCTGGATAAATACAAAATAATTTTTAAAGTCATGAAAGTAGAAAGAAATAGAAAGGGGACCACATCTGGGGACTGTGGACAATAGAAAAGATAAGTACTATCAAAGTGTCCTACACACCTGTGTGAAAATGTTATACTGAATCTGATCATTTTGTACAAATACACACTAAAAAAAGAAACTTTCCCACAAATGAAAAGAATAATTTTGCCATTTTTATATTAAACATTACTCCACAAAGAATATCTTCTTTTTCTGTTTAATTTTCTACTTAGCATGTCTCCCTGATTTCCATCTTGTTTACTCTTTGTAGATTAGATAATTTTGTCACAATTTTATATTACCCTAATATAATTTTAAGATCATATTTAAATAATATATATTGGCATTTTGAAATAGAGATACAAACTGATTTTTCTGCATGTGATTAATTATTTCTAAAAGACTAGGACTGATAACATAAGAAGATAGGTTAAAGAGAAAAGGAAACACTGTAAAAATGCCCATTCATTAAAGTGTTTATAACTCAACATACTATTATATTAAATAAATAAATAAGACCTCTGAACTCTTTCCTAATAGAATTGAAACTAAGGAATCAGATAAAAGAATATTGCTATATACCGACACAGATGAAGAAGCGGTAGCTCTTCTTGAATTATTCACATAACAATACAATTAGATCAGATAAATGATGCTGTATCAATTGTCAGACAGATAGAAAGAGTAATCAGGTACTGTTTTACACTATGACAAACACAAAGTTCTGAAAGCATGAAAATAGAAGAAATTTTAAATGACTAGAAATGGTGAATTTAGGGGTGAGCATCTACTTTCTATTAAAATGTAACAATTACAGTTTTAGTCTTTTTAATTTTTTGTTCATTTTTATTTATTTATTTGAGAGTGATAGAGAGAGAGAGAAAGAGGCAGACAGAGAGAGACAGAGAGAATGGGTGTGTCAGGGCTTCCAGCCACTGCAAACGAACTGCAGACATGTGTACCCCCTTGTGCATCTGGCTAACATGGGTTCTGAGGAATTAAGCCTCCAACACCGGGTCCTTAGGCTTCACAGGCAAATACTTAACTGCTAAGCCATCTCTCCAGCCCCAGTTTTAATCTTTTGAATGTTTTCATTTAAAAAGTATTTGACATATATATATGCATTGAACTATCACATGGTACCCCATACATATGTATATTACTGTACCAATTAGAAAGTTCAGATAAATACTTAAAAATCATTTTATAGCAAATATATATTAAGTGCTTACTATGCATGGGATGAACATTACAAAAAGGTCTTTTGTTTCTGAATTACATACATTGAAATGTCAAGAGGTAAAAATAGATGAATATAACCTTTGTATTATGAAAGAAAATGAGTAATGATATTGAGGTTTAATGGAAAACACAATAGGATTACTTAATACAGAATACATGTAGATGGTTAAAAAAAAAAAAAAGTATTTGAGAGCTAGAGAGATGGTTTAGCACTTAAGATGCTTGCCCGTGAAGCCAACAAACTCAGGATTCAATTCCCCAGGACCCAGGTAAGCCAGATGCACAAGGTGGTGCACGCACCTGGGGTTTGTTTGCAGTGGCTGAAGGACCTGTTGCTCCCATGCCGCCCCCACCCCCTCTTGATCTATCTATCTCTCTGTCAAACAAATAAAATACAGAAAAAAGTATTCGACAAAGAACATAACCTGATAAGCTTGGCTCTTTCATTACTAGTTAGAACACTTTAGAAAAGCTACTTAATTTCTCTGTGTCACCACTTTGCTCATCTATAAATTAAATGGGTTAAGTTAGAAAACATTTAAAGTTATGTCTGAATTTAATGGGCTATAAGCCAATTTTATACCTCATTCCTTTTCCCTTCCCAAAGTTATGTTCCATTTCTCTTGATGCTCCTTCCGTCTCTCAGTGACAAGCATCTTACATGGTGGTAGCGGACGGAAGGTAAGAGCACACAGAGAGTGCAAATAGAACGTCAACATCACCTCTCTCCTGAGGGTGCTGGCTGCTGCGGATTTTTTCAGTTCCCTGGTCTTCATTTATCTGCTAAGAAGGTATTATGGTTTAAATATGAAGTGTTCCACACCAGGTTCATGGGTTAAAGGCCCGCTCCCCAGCTACCAAATTCCCTGGGCAGTGACTGGACTGTGAGGGCTCTGGCCTAGGTAATCCACCGTTTCATTATTTGATGCCGTTATTGGGAGGCGATGGAAATGTCCTTAGGTGATGGCGCCGTGGAGGACACAGGGCACTGGCATGGGCTTGGAAGCTCGATCGTGGTTCTTTCTCTCTCCTACCTTTCCTCCTGTCATTCCTCTCTTCTCTCATCTTAGCTCTCTCTCTCCCTTTCCTGCTCTTTCTCCCTTTCCCTATCTCTCTTTCTCTTCCCCTCCCTCCCTCCCCCCCTCTCTTTTTCTGGTACTACCAGGCAAGCAGGCTTTGCCACACTCACCTGTTGTCATCTTGTTCTGCCGTACCTCAGGCTCAAAGCAACATGTCCAGGTGAACTTAAACCTTTGAATTGTGAGACAAAATAAACCTTTCCTCCCTCGGGTTGTTTGCTCGGGTATATGTCACTGCAATAGAAAGCTGACGATCTCAAGGAGGTGTCTCCAGAAGATGAACTTGCTTGGGTTTCCCCCTTTGGGCTGGTTAAGGAAGAGGTGTGAAAAATGCCTCAAGATTTTCTTATTAAACAGTTCTCTCCTTATGCAGCCCGTGTTCTGACCTCCAAGAGTGCAAGACATAAAATCTGCTTTGTAGGGTAGACAGGAAATGAAGTGTGATCAGACCCATCTTTTTCTACACTTGAGAAGAGAAATTTAATTCAATACAATTTCAAACATAACCCCTATGGGTTTGTCTTGTTTGGGATCTTGACAAGCTGATTCAAAAACTTTTATTACAGAGCAAAAGACAATTTTGAAAAGAACAAAAGGGGAGTGTCCCTACCATATAGCAAGTCGTATAATAAACTTTGTTATCTAAGACAGTAAGATATTGAAGCAGAGAACAAGCAGCCCAGAAATAGACCTATGTATTTTTGTTATCTGGATATATGAGAAAAGTATCAGTGCATATCAGCTAAGAATATATGAACATTTCAATAAATAAAACTCAGACAATTGGTCAGAAACATAGGGAAGAAAAATCAAATTCCCTGCCTAACTCCATGAACTGCAATAACTTCCAGTTAGCTTAAAGAGCTAGCATCAAAGTATTAGAATGAGGAAACATCATAGAATATTGTTGAAGGCAAAAAAAAAAAAAAAAAAAAAAACAACCATGAGTGCTGAGGCAATGGCTCACTTGGTAAAGCAGTGGCCGCATAGGCATGAAGGCCTGAACTTGCTCCACATATGGAAATGCTAGGTGTGGTGGCAGGAGCTTGGGCGTGAAAAACATGCATATCCCAGATGAGCTCTGGATTCAGTAGCTATCTCAATAAACACAGTAGGGAGTAACTGAAAAAGATATGCAGGGCTGGAGAGATGGCTCAGCAGTTAAGGCACTTGCCTATAAAGCCTAAGGACCAGGGTTCGATTCCCTAGTACCCACATAAACCCAGATGCATTTACATTTATAGTGGCTCAATGTCCTGCTATGCCAATTCTCTCTCTCTCTCTCTCTCTAATAATAAAAATATTCTTTTTATAAAAGTATGCAGTGAATACCACTAGCTTCCATATTTGCCCCTTTGCACAGGCACCTGGGTATATATGTGCATCCGAACACATATGAACAATACACACAGGCATGCAACCTCATGTACAGAGACCAAAAATTATCCCTAAAGGACAAGATTAATAAGTTAGACAGCAATCAAGTTTGGAAATTCTGCATATTAATTGGCAATATTAAAAGAAAATTTCAGAAGACAAGCCTTAGCCTGAAAGAAACTACAACCCACTTAACCTAGAAGAGATCAATATCCAAGACAAGTGAACCAATAGAAAAACAAGGCAGGCTATTAAAGTAATTGCAGAGAGAGAAAACTCAATGATCAATAAACACAGAAAAAGATGTTCAAACTCCCTAGAAATCAGGGAATTGATTTCAAGAAAGTAAAATAAGTTGAGCTTTCACATCCCTCTGGTATTACCAAGTGTTGCGAAAACCATGGAATGACAAAGACTCATATTCTGTCGCAGAAAGTACAACTGACAAAAATCACTGGGAAGAGTCATTAACAATATCTTGTGAATTTGAATAGGCAGATTAATATCACTCAAATGATACATGGGAATGAGCTTCCAGTTTAAAAAAAAAAAAGTCATAAAAGCAAAGAAAGTCTGAAATTTCAAGGAGATAAGAAGAAAATCACTTGGGGAGCTTGTGCTGAAGACATGTTGAGAGACATAAAATCTCGGGTCTGGCACAAGGTGCTCTTGGCTCTGGCCACACGCCATATTTCCTACTCCAGTCCTGCTCCGAGAGCAGTGAGGCGCTCTGAACCTGATAAGCAGGAGGTGCAGAGCTTTAGGAGTTCAAGGGTAGGACAAGGAAACCTCAGAAGGACTATCAACTAAAGACTGAAAGGATCCGATACACATTTGGAAAGATCAGCAGACAGGAAATGATTATTCTGTGTGTGAGTTTGCTACCAGCCAGTGCTCAAGGATGGGGTGGAAAAGGGAAAATGGACAAATGACCAGCAGAAAATAGTGAACAGATCACAGAAGAGGAAGATAAATGATGGTGTTATCAATATAAAATGCTTATCATGTCACCAGAGAAAATTCATTGTTAAATATTAGGAGAAGAGGGGCTGCAGGAATGACTTAGTGGTTAAGGCGCTTGCCTGCAAAGCCAAAAGACCCAGGTTTGATTCCCCAGGACCCATGTAAGTCAGATGCAAATGGTGTCACATGCACCTGGAGTTTGTTTTCAGAGGCCGAAGGCCCTGGTGTATCCATTCTCTATCCGCCTTTCTCTTTCTCAAATAAATAAACTAAATTTAAAAAAATTTTTTTAAATATTAGGATAAGAAAGATATGGAAATGTAAGCTACTATAAATTGCCTCGTACAGATTTTCACGTTCATCTAATATAGCATTTCTCTCACAGTAAACTGTCTCTCTTTTGCCTACCAGCATTTTTATACAAGAATTATTCAAGTAAAAATGTTTGCCTTGTTATTACTTACGTATTTTTCTTTATCTACATACAGAATTCCGAAGAGAATAATCAGTAGAGGCAAATACATCTGGTTCTAGAGAAGTGTGAATACAATGAAAAAAATATAACAACATAACCACCCTTAACCCCATTTTGTAAATGAACCAAGCTCTTTGCTATGATTTAAAAAGTACATAATATGAACCCAACATGGCTCAGGGAAATTTGTGGAAAAGGGGGCAGAAAGAATGTCAGAGCCACATGTTGGATCATGACACACAGAGACAGTTCCTCCTACCCAAAACTAAATTCTAACCCCACAATGCACGACTTATATATCCCAACAAGGAGGGTCCCTGTGGAGGGGGGAGGACAGGGAGAAGGCTAACAATGGTACCAACTTGAATGTATTCACTGACTACAAATTAAAAAAAAATAAAAATAAAGCAATTCTGTATGGAAATTTGGACCAAAATACCAGAGCATGTGGATATGCATGTGTGTGTGGCAGATGGGTGTGTATGTGTGCATAGTGAACATGCATGTGGAGGCCAGAGGACAACAAGACAACTGTGGGCATGTTCCACAGCAACATAGTCCACCTCCTTTAACACAGGGTTCCTCACTATGCCAAAGCTTACTAATTAGGCTAGACTTGCCTGGCAGTGAGTCCCAGACATCCTTCTGTCTTCTCCTATGTGCCAGGATCACAAATGTGTGCCACTACCCCTGGCATCTTTACATGGGTACCAGATTGAACTCTGGTCCTCATGTTTGTGAGGCAAGGACTTTGCTTCTTGAGCTCTTTTCCCAGCTCAGAAATAACTATCTGAATAACCAATCACCTATTCTGACATTCATTGTAGAACTATTTCTAGAAGAATTTTAGAATAATATATTTGAATTAGTTACAACCTACCATATGTTATATATGAATCCTTCCTATTTTTAAAGAAATATAAAAGTGACATTGCTGTTGTGTAATTGTTGACTACTGCAGCCATAACAGCATAGATAGGAAATACCAACTACAGAACACAAGGAAAAGACTTGGTTTTGGTTTCAATTTGCTAACGTCCTTTTTATTCTTTTTGGCCCCATCGCTCGACTTGTTTCTGCTGTGATTTTAACAGGGAAAAGCTCTCCCAGCCCAGGTGAATATACTAGACCTGTTCTTTCCTTTTCTTTCCCAAATGCATTCTGATTACCCACTTTAGAAAATCCACAGAATGGCATAGTCATACCAATGTTTTCTCACAAAACCAGCCTCGACTGAGACTCAACAGAAAGAGAATATTAGCATTGTAGTCATATGTAAGTATATTGTAATAGTGCATCAAAAACCAAATTAGCAAGATCACTACTACCTTTCACACAATTCTATAAAAGAACAGGACTTCACTACTTAATTTATGACTGTCATGTCTGGCAAATCCATTTCATTTTGATTGGTAAATCGTGCTTGCATGAGGAGAAATCACACCTGTGGAAGTGGGAATAAATTTTCACTCCTAGAACTTGGTCTTTTCTGGGGAAAAATACTCCTGTAAAAATCCAAAGAATATCATTTTACCTCTCTATTGTATTCAAGTACCTTCCAGGTCTTAAAAAATGACATTTCATCCTGAAAGAGTATTAATATTTAACATAGCATTGTGTGTTGCTTTATGTAACAACTTTTTAAATTTTTATTTAATTGTATGTCCATATGTGTGCATGCATGCATGTGTATGGGTGTGCCAGGACTTCTTACTGCTGTAAATGAATTTTACATGCTTGTACCACTTTTGGGAGCTAGCTTACATGGGTGGCTTGAGAATTGAGCCTGGGTTAGCAAGTTTTGCAAGAAATTTCTTTAAATACTGGCCTTCTTCCCAGTCCCTAAGAATTTATAATTGTTGGATTAATATAACATATAAGTATAATCTTAAAAGACATAAAAAATTTACAAATCCTTTGGACTAACTCATTCTATGGTTTTTTTTTCTGCCCAGAAAGAACTATCTTAGTCCATTATATTGCTAAAAACACAATACCATACCAGTCAAGTTGAATTATAAAGAAACTTATTCCTGACTCAGAGCTATGGTCCAAGGTCAAGGAGCCAAATGCATCTGGCAATGGCCTTGTTGACAGAGTCCCAAGTGGCACAAGGTGTCAGGCAGCAAAATACAGAGCACTAGAGACATAGACACAATGGTTTTGCAGCAGACTTAGTCTCAAAATAACCATCAACCATTAATTTTGTAAATATTTTATCTAACTATTGGAGAGAGTGAGAGAGAAAGAGACAGATAGAGCGGAAAATGGGTGTGCCAGAGCTTCTAGCCACTGAATACACACTCCAGACACATGTGCCACCCTGTACATCTGGCTTTATCTGGGTACTTGGAAATTGAACTCAGGTCTTTAGGCTTTTCAGACAAGTGCCTCAGCCACCTAACCATCTCTCCAGTCCTTACTATTAATCTTTTAGTCACAGGAATAATCATCTTAGTGAATTAATCTTTTCATGAGAGCAAAAATTTAATCATATCTTAAAGGTCCCCCATTTTTCCTTCCTTCCTTCCTTTCTTTCTTTCTTCCCTCACTTCTTCCTTCCAAGAGACAGGGTCTTGCTATGTTGCACAACTCCTAAGTTCAAACACTTCTCATGATTTAGCCAGCCAGAAGCTGGGGTAGGGGCACATAGCACTATTACTGGCTGGTACCACCATCTTTTATAATACGGACTAAATTTCAAGGTAGTTTTGGGGTTTTTTGGGTTTTTTTTTGTTTTTTTTGTTTTTGTTTTTGTTTGTTTTCTTTGAGAGGGGGACAAAATACAATCATTCCATAGGAAGGGCGTTGACTAGAACTCCTGCTTTGTGTAGAAAGCAAGATTTCAATGGCCAGCGTGCAGGTCCTGTGTCTCCCTCACATGCTAGTTGTGCCCATCTCCTTTCATCTTCCATCTACAAAATATCCTTTGCATAGGAAAGCTATGATTTCTCCCTTTGAAAGAGTAACTTGTGACCCTGATTTAATAATTTCAAAATGAGGGCAAAACATTCAGAGGGTGCATCAGCTTACAGGAGCCAGTGTCTGCTCTCCAGAGGACGTTAAGTGCAGCTTCATAATGCGATGAATTAATTCTAACACACTGTCAAGAAGAAACAAATAATTATATACCCATTGAAGCAAAACAAATACTCCAATTTCAATACAGCACATAAAACACCTCAACTTGTCAGGTAATTTAGCATGTTGGATTTCTTTCAATATACCTGACAGTAGCAGCCCCAATTCTCAAGGTAATCTAGAAATTTTATCATGTATTGAAATGCAATTCCTTTTAAATGTTAAATCCTGTACATTTTAACAGCAGTTATTGCACAGCCTCATTCATATTTTAATTTATTCTGCTGTCTAAAGCAAGCTAGAGCTAAGAAAAAGGACAAAAGGAATCCCAGGACTGCATCCTCTTTTCCTTCAGAAAATATCCTACCCAAAATAATTTACCATTCATAAACACCTACCATCAGAAAAGCAAAATACAGGGAAGCTGACTGACTTACCTGACAAATGCAACTACAGATGTGGTCATGACTTTCCTCAATAAACAAAAATGAGGGATTGGGAATAGGAAGGGCTAGAGATAAGCTGGAATGTTTGGACGGAATTATCTCCAGTGTCTTAAGATAGTGATTATAGGAAGTGGACATTTGTTACATGAAACAGTGAATGTATGAACATATTTAAATCCTACATTGGCCTCAACTTAGCTTAGAAATGAAATGGATCCAATGTATCCTCTTTCCATAATACATGGAGGGAACAAAGGATAAAAATAATCTCCTTTGCTCTTTGTAAACCTTCCCCCTCCTTTTTTTCATCTATTGGGTTTGATCTATAGAAACCTGGAGAAACTTGCATGTCCTATTATTCAGAGGGGACATAGATACTATAATGGATAAAACCAAAGACTTCAAAATCACATCACAATTAAGATGTCTTCCTTTCTCACCTAATAGTCCAGAGTAGGAGAACAGGAGTAGTCCTTCACCGAGCCACAGGAAATTGGGAATACATAAATTCTACAACTTTACCTCAAGACTTATCTACTACCTCCACACCAACTAGATGGAGTGGAAGGAGAGAGCAGAAAAGGCTTCTCTGAGTCAGACCTGAGACTGGCTTCAGCTCCAAGGAGACTTGGGACCAGGGCAGGCTGCTTTTGATACTTCTAAACTCAAAGTTAGATAAAACTTACCTTCAAATATATGTTAGAGTAGCTAATGGCATCTAATAGTTTCTGGAAGAGTGGAATCCAGTTCCACAGTGGTGTTCACATTCCACAATAATAAGTTTCCACCCATGATGCAAGCAACCCTAATTTAACTCAATAGGTTAAAAAAAATAGGCATGAAAGAAATATGAGGATTAATGGGGAAGAAGAAAAAGTGAGTTAATGGAAGGGTTAATGGAAGAGTATGGAAAAACTCTAACTTGAAAAACAAAACAGCAGACTAGTGCTGGATAGAGATTTTTCCTTATATTTGTCAATGAATTTTGGAAGTAAATGCTATTTGGATATATTCATGTGCCCTCCAGGCATTCCAGTTCAGTTGACAATACAGCTCTCTTGTTACTTATGAACTTGTTCAGATGCCTAGAACTGGAAGATGGTAGTTGGAGTAATTTTTTTTCTCTCCAAGAATATATGACTTTGATATCATTTCCATTTTCCATTAGTGAAGAAGTAGGTCCAGAACCATCTTTAACAAGGACATAAATCTCAAAGAATTGTAGGGCTGGAGAAATGATTTAGCAGTTAGGGTGCTTGCCTGAAAGCCTAAAGACTCAGGTTCAATTCCCCAATTCCCATGTAAGCCATATTCACAAAGTGGCACATGTCTGGAGTTAATTTGCAGTGGCTAGTCCCTGATGTGCCCATTTTCTCTCTTTCTTTTTTTTTTTTCTCTCTCTCTCTCAAAATAAATAAATAAACTTTTTTATAAAATAATTATGTACCACAAACATGACTTTAATAATTTTAAACCCCACCACCACCACCACCAAATTGCAATTATTTTGATCTCAGCAGAAACTTTTAATTCTAGAAGTAAAACTCCGGTTTTCACAAAGATAGGTTTTAAGTTTGTTTGTTTTTTTTTAATTTAATTTATTAGTTTTCTTTTCAGTAAATACAGACAGTTTGGTACCATTACTTAGGCTCATCTGTGATCTACCCCCTCCCATTAGACCCTCCTTGTTAATGAAAATGGGTAGTGCATTGTGGAGTTAGCCCCCAGTTATTGGTATGATAAATGTCTCTGCAAATCATGACCCAACATGTAACTCTGACATTCTTTCCGCCCCCTCTTCCACAAGATTTCCCTGAGCCATGTTGGGTTCATTTTTGGTCTGCTTCAGTGCTGAGGTGTTGGGGGCCTCTGAGGCTTTGGCTCTCTGATTTGGTAGGAGTTGATTTTTCTCTGCGTCGATCTCCTTCCCCTTTGTGCTGGTATCCGGTTCACAGGAAAACATCACCCTTGCGTATTTCGCCAGTTGTCCTTAGTTTCAGTTGGGCCCCTTTTGAGGTATGTTGGGGCAGCTCTCTTCTTAGGATCTGCATCTATCTGGAAAAGAGAAGCAGATCCTCCAACGGAGAGTAAGTTAGCACCCAGAAAATTGAGATAACACTTACTTTTTTGATAGACAGTTTGATAGGTGTAGGCCCTCTTATACCCCGTGATTGATAGTAGCTTGATATTGTAGAGTGGGCTTGTGTTTGGGTATGGTTCTGACTTGTTTCCCAGCTCCAGCTAAGGGTCTACTACCACTGAGTGGATCAGTTAGCCAAATCAAGAGCAATTGATTCCTCACCATGGCTGTGTACCACTATTGCACTTGTGTGGGCATCACATCCGGTTATTTGTTGCTAATTAGGTTAAACAATGTGTTGCTTGGACAGATCTTGGTCATTTCCCCCAGTCGCCTATGTAGCGCCTTCTGGCACTAGACACGCTGACTTTCTGGGGACCGACTCTCTCCTGGCTTCCAGCCATGTCATTCCATTTTATGCATCAGCTACGTATGGAGTCTTCAGCAATAGGGTCTTACCACTGGCCTTTAGTGGGTCATCAAGTACTCTGACAGAAGTCTGTCATTGTTTTGGGAAACCTTGTGGGTTTCTCTGATCAAAAGCTCATTGTGGATGGTAGGCCCAAGCTGGAAGTGGGGGTTACAGGTCAGTATCCACTATTAAATTGAGGAAAAAGATAACTAATATACAAGAGTTAGAGAGGAGAGAGATAGAGGGGAGAGGGGGAGAGGGAGAGAGGGAAGATGTAGGAGATTTAGGTCAGTCTTGATCCTACCCTCTCCAGTGTCTTGTGGTTCAGGTGTTTCCTGTAAGGGTCTAATGAAGGTTCAGCCATTTGGTCTGTCTTTTAGGAAGTAGAATTTTATGGTACCATTGCCGTTTGGGTCCGGATTACTGTTTTCCACCCTTTGATTCCCTCCCTGCCCTCCCATCCATCTTATTGTCTAGTCCATGAGGTGCTTGCTGGGTATGTAAGGCATCTTGGGCAGATTCAGGTTAGGTGTTGCAGATGAGTGAGACTATGTGTCGATTTTTTTTCTGTGATTGGGTAAGTTCGCTGAGAATGATCTGTTCCAGGTTCAACCATTTTTCCTCAAATTACTTTATGTCGTTTTTTCTTACTGCTGTATAGAATTCCATTGTGTAGATATACCACATCTTTGTTATCCATTCTTCTAATGATGGACATCTGGGTTGATTCCAGCTTTTAGCTATTACGAATTGAGCTGCTACAAACATGGTTGAGCAAATCTCTCTGGCTTTTGGTTTGAAGGTTTTAGGGTACATGCCCAGTAATGGTATAACTGGGTCTGTTGGTATTTCTATAGTCAGCTTTTTCAGGAGTCTCCATATTGCTTTCCAAAGTGGTTGTACCATCCTGCATTCCCACCAACAGTGAATGAGTGTCCCTGCTTCTCCACATCCTCGCCAGCATTTATTTTCATTTGACCTTTTGATGTTGGCTATCGTTATTGGGGTAAGGTGGAATCTCATAGTTGTTTTAATTTGCATTTCTCTGATGATTAGGGATGATGAACATTTTCTTAGGTGTGTGTTTGCCATTTGTGTCTCTTCCTCTGTGAATTGCCTGTTTAACTCTGTGCCCCATTTTGTGAGTGGGGTATTTGTCTTCTTATTGTTTAGACTTTTGAGTTCTTTGTAAATTCTAGAGATAAGGCCTCTATCAGTTGGATAACCTGCAAATATTTTCTCCCATTCTGTGGGTATTCTGTTGGCTTTGCTTATTATATGCTTGTCTGTAAAGAAACTCTTCAGCTTCATATGATCCCAATGGTTGAGTGACTGTTTAAGAACTTGAGCCACTGGGGTTTTATTCAGGAAGTCTTTTTCCATTCCTATATCATGGAAAGTACTTCCTAAATTTTCTTCCAGTAATTTTCGAGTTTCTGGTCTTATGTTGAGGTCTTTGATCCATTTGCATTTGAGTGTTGTGCATGGTGAAATGTGTGGATCAAGTTTTAGTTTCCTGCATGTGGCTATCCAGTTTGTCCAGCACCATTTGTTGAAGATGCTATCTTTTTTCCAGTCTATATTGTTCGGGCCTTTGTCGAATATCAAGTAGCTATAGTTGCTTGGCCCAAAACCCGGGTCCTCAAGTCTATTCCATTGGTCTATACTCCTGTTTTTATGCCAGTACCATGCTGTTTTTATTACTATGGCTTTGTAGTATAACTTTATATCGGGTATGGTGATGCCACCAGAGGTATTTCTTTTGCTGAGGATATGTTTGGATATGCGAGGCCTTCTGCCTTTCCATATGAAATTTGAGATCATTTTTTCTATGTATGTGAAGAACACTGTAGGGATTTTAATTGGAATTGCGTTAAATCTATATATTGCCTTTGGTAGGATTGTCATCTTCACAATGTTAATTCTGCCTATCCAGGATCATGGGAGGTCTTTTCATCATTTCAAGTCCTCCTCAATTTCTTTTTTGAGAGTTTTTATATTTTCATTGTATAGATCTTTTACTTCCTTGGTTAACGTTATTCCAAGGTATTTTTGTTGTTGTTGTTGCTATTGAAAATGGGACTATGTCCTTTATTTCTTTTTCTGTGTCTTTGTCATTTGCATACAGAAATGCTTCCGATTTTTGTGCATTGATTTTGTATCCTGCTACTTTGCTATATGAGTTAATCACCTTCAGGAGTTTTGGGATGGAGTCTCTCGGGTCTCTTACATATACAATCATGTCATCAGCGAATAGAGCTAACTTAACTTCTTCCTTTCCAAATTGTATCCCTTTTATGTCCTTCTCCTGCCTTATTGCTTGGCCTAGGACTTCCAGAACTATATTGAAAAGCAGAGGTGAGAGAGGACATCCCTGTCTTGTTCCTGATCTCAATGGGAATTCCTCCAGTCTCTCTCCATTAAGTATTATTTGGGCCTTTGGAGCTTTGTATATTGCCTTTATTATATTAAGATGTGAACTGGCCATGCCGATTCTCTCCAATGTTTTGATCATGAAGTGATGTTGTATCTTGTCAAAGGCCTTTTCTGCATCTATCGAAATGATCATGTGATTTTTATGTTTAAGCTTGTTTATGTGGTGTATTACATTGACAGATTTTCATATGTTGAACCACCCTTGTATTCCTGGGATAAATCCCACTTGGTCAAGGTGGATAATGCTTTTGATGTGTTGTTGGATTCGGTTTGCGAGAATTTTGTTGAGGATCTTTGCGTCTATGTTCATTAGGGAAATAGGCCGATAGTTTTCTTTTCTTGTGGCATCTCTGCCTGGTTTTGGGATTAGGGTGATACTAGCTTCATAGAAGGAGTTGGGTAGTTTTCCCTGTTCTTCAATTGTGTGGCACAGTTTTAGGAAGATTGGTTTGAGTTCTTCCATGAAAGTTTGATAAAATTCGGCTGGGAATCCATCTGGTCCTGGACTCTTCATTTTTGGGAGGTTTTTTATTACTTTTTCAATCTCCATGAGCGTGATGGGTTCATTGAGGTGGTTGATCTGCTCTGAGTTTAGCTTTGGTAGATGATATGCATCCAGGAATTTATCCATCTCCTCCACATTTTCCAGTTTTGTGGAGTAGAGGTTTTTGAAATAAGTCCTGATGATTCTGCCGATTTCACTGATGTCTGTTGTGATCTCTCCTTTTTCATTTTGAATTTTGTTAATTTGGAGTCTCTCCTTTTTTTGCTTGATCAAATTGGCCAGAGGTTTGTCAATCTTGTTTATTTTTTCAAAGAACCAGATCTTTGTTTTGTCAATTGCCTTGTTTCCTTGGTTTCCAATTCATTAATTTCTGCTCTGATTTTAATTATTTCTTTCCTTCTGGAGCTCTTTGGGTTGGATTTTTCTTGTTTTTCCAATGCCTTTAGGTGGATGGTTAGGCTATTGATTTGGGATCTTTCTGTCTTTTTTATGAAGGCATTGAGTGCTATGAATTTTCCCCTGAGGACTGCCTTCATTGTGTCCCACAAGTTTTGGTATGATGTGTTCTCATTGTCATTCAATTCCAGGAATTTTGCAATTTCATTTTTTATTTCATCCACTATCCATTTGTTGTTTAAGAGTGTGCTATTCAGTTTCCAGTTGCCGTTGGGGCTCTTGTTGGTTTTGTTGTTGTTGATTTCTAGGACTATAGCATTATGATCTGATATCATGCAGGGAATTATGTCGATTTTCCTAAATATGTGGAGGCTATCTTTGTGACTCAGTATATGGTCTATTTTAGAGAATGTTCCATGGGCTGCTGAGAAGAATGTGTAGTCTGTGGATTTGGGATGGAAAGTTCTGTAGATGTCTGTTAGGTCTAAGTGCTCTATGGTTTTGTTGAGCTCTCTTACTTCCCTGTTGAGCTTCTGTTTGGATGATCTGTCTATTACTGATAATGGTGTGTTAAAGTCCCCAGCTATGATGGTGTTGGTGGTTATTTCTGTTTTATTGTCAAGTAGGTTTTGTTTTATGAACTGCGGTGCCCCTGTGTTTGGTGCGTACAGATTTATGATTGTAATATCCTCTTGATGGATTGTTCCCTTTACAAGTAGGAAGTAGCCTTCTTTGTCTTTTTTGATTGTTTTTGGTTTGAAGTCAACTTTATCTGATATTAATATAGCTACACCTGCTTGTTTCTTATTCCCATTTGCTTGGAATATTGTTTTCCACCCTTTCACCCTGAGGAGGTTTCTGTCTTTAGTGGTAAGGTGGGTTTCTTGAAGGCAGCAGATTGAGGGGTCTAATTTTTTGATCCACCCTGTTAGCCTGTGTCTCTTGATGGGTGAATTAAGGCCATTAATGTTTAGGGTGATGACTGTGAGATTTGATTTGATCCCTGTCATGTTGTGGTGGTAGAGGTGTGTTGGCATTTCCATGGAATTTAATTTTTTTTTTCTATCTACTCTGGATTTGGTTGCAAAAATATGGAACGCTTCACGAATTTGCGTGTCATCCTTGCGCAGGGGCCATGCTAATCTTCTCTGTATCGTTCCAATTTTAGTATATGTGCTGCTGAAGCGAGCACAGGTTTTAAGTTTTGATAACATAAATTTCTGCCTCTGGCCCTGATCTTTTCACTGTTCAAAGAGGACTGAATTATCTGATGATATGATTTGAACTCTTTCAACATGATCAGTAATTATGAGGACACAGATTCGATGCAGCTGCTGCAAGTACTGAACAGAGCTTTAGAACAAACTGATCACCACAGAACTACTGTGGGGTGAAATAATTTGTCAGAGTACATGGTTGAAAAAAAGTAAGATTTAACCCTCTCTAGGAACAGACTGAGTTACAATCTTTAAAACTTCTTTTTATGTCATACCACAATAACTCCCATTTCAGACAGATGACAAGATATGGGAACCCTCTCACTCTACATACTGTAAGGTTTGGGAGTGACCAAGACCACACAAACCACTCTGAGTCCAAGGAAAAAGCTTTTATTTGGGAAAAGCACAATGTGCCAGGGCTGACTCACAAGAGAGGAGCACAGCCAACTTGAGTTTTTCAGGTACTGGGCTTTACAGGGATTCTTCAGTTGGGAGAAGGTGAGGAAGGGAAAACTCATGTGTTGTTTACATTGGCCATTTCAAATAGCTAGGGTATGAGACCAGAACAGTGAGCAGGGGACCTACAAGATAAGGGAGCAGGAAACCATGACCTGGAGCATTGTTGGGGAAGGAAGGGATAATGGCTGAGTGGTTTCTTGGGGAATGTGCATAATCCATTTCCTTATGTCTTTTGCCATCCTGCTGTCCTTGGTGACTCCATTTTGGGAGCCCATCCTGTTCTAACATTCCAGCTTTTTGTTAATGATAAGAGATAAAGTTTAATTTCTTCATGCTGATGTTAGAGACAATGAGTTCTTTTGGGGGAGACTGGAAAATGTAGTCAGTGGGTCTCCCTTCAGGAAAGGTGATGAGGAGACAATTTCATGGTGGATAGAGGTAACTGACTGTGAGCAACCTCTGTCAGCTCCAATGTAGCATGCTGTTACAACTTGGTCCAAAGCGAAGCAGAGACTTCTCTCATATCACCCCTGTATTGAGTTGGCTTTGGGACAGTCACTGGCAACATCTGTTAGAGAAGGTGAGGGCTATGGGCTCTGCACACCCCATGAGAGGACAGATGAATTAAAGAGCTTATTACCCTTGTCAACAGCTGTGGCAACAAAACACCAGGCACAAAAGGAAGATGAGCACTCAGAGGTGAGGGATAGAGGGCTTGGGGCAAGACAGAGGAGTCAGAGGAGCATCAGTGGATACAAGAGGAGCATTTTGGGATAGATGAAGAGTAGAAACATGAGAGAGTTTAAGTTTGAGAGTGCCTGTTGGGGTGGCAGTGTACTTATCCCTGGTAAGGGTAAGGACTAAAGAAGCAGGGGACCCAAGGAATAGTACTGATTCTGGCTAAGGCAAGTGGGAGGAGCTGAGGCCAGGGTAGGTGAAGTTCAGAGTTCAAAAGTAATCAGGGATGGGCAGAGGCAGAAGACATAAGTTAATGTCAGAGTTTAGTATTGTAAGCCTGCATCAGACAGGGGAGCCTATTAGTTGGAATCTGTTTATATTGTAGTTATATTTTGTAGTTATATTTTTCTTCCTAAGTGAGACCATGTAAGCTGCCAGAATTAACTGATTATTTTAGAGTAAAATAATGGTGCTATAGAAGAAACTTTTAGGGACTGTGAGGAATTCTGGAACTCTTGGCATTATCATCTGCTAGGATAAGTCAAGCCCATGCTGACCAAGTGGCCTTCCCTCTTTTGGGAAGCCTGAAGGACTGATTTTCCTATGATGTGACTCTCCTATTGCAGATACAATGTCTTGGAATTCATTTCTCTGTCTCCATATCCTCTCTGATCAAGAAGACAGGTAACTTATCAGAGGCTAGAAGTTAGCAGATGTTCCATCTCTATGGCCTTTTGACCTGGGAGCAGGAACCAAAATATTGGTTATCCTTTTAACTGCAATGTCCCCAATTGATTTTGGCTTCTACATATAGTTATTACTCACTCAGAATCTGTACAAATCTGATTAACAAAACAGATTAGTTAAAAAGGTACATAACATATTAGCAGAGCAGATCTGGTTAGAGAATTACACAATAGTTTAAAATCATTTTGATTAATATTTAAGTTTAGTTGTCAGGTGACAGTATAAGCTATATCTGGGACATAGAAAGCATACACATTCTATCTTTTAAGTATCTGTCAGTTATAACTATAGACAGAACATTTTAGTAGCCCTAAAAACAATATTTTACCAATTATTTTATCAATAACTTTAAGCTAACTGATTTAATCCTAAAATTGTATGCCAGGAAAAGACAAGACAGTATAAAAACTTGGCATCTGTGTTTGAAAACAACTTTGGCTAGTCTGTATACCAATGCAAGTATCAATTACCTTCCAAACTGGAAGCAGAACAGCAATTTAAGATTATTTTTCCAGGGCAGGTAGCATGTCTTAAGTATTAGTATCTCTGTAAGCAATGAACCTAAGATACCAGAAATGAGACAATTAATTAAGTGAAACCTTGACTCAAGTTTATTATTATCAAGAATAAAATAAAACCTGATCATTGCTAAGTTAAGCAAGCACAATTTTAACATACATTAGAGGCAGTATGACAGACAGAAAGTAATTTCTTTAATAAGAACCTTTTATCATTGAACAATTTTAAGGTTTAACTAAAGAAATATTTATGACTGTTATATGAAGCTTAGACAAACTATATTAACATTGTTTGTATACAGTGGATTTCCCTAAGACATGGGAGCTTTTTTTGTTTTCCTAAGAACAAAATCACAATAAATGACTTTTTATAAGACTGAGATTATAATATCAGTAATAATTCTCCAGCAAAACCAGGATGAATAAGAAGAATTATCTTAAAATTAGAGTTTTAGCCAGGCATGGTGATGTATGCTTACTGACAGCCAAACATCATGGACTTTGTATAAACCAAATTATAATATTCTGATATCTGGAAAGTCTGATACTAACAAAAAGTAGACTTTACATATTTAAGGCACATGAGGCTACAGAGTGTAAACTGTGCACAAAAGATCCATTAACAGAATTGAAAACAAATAAGAAATCTATATTATGTAACATTTTTTGGCTTAAATTTGAAGATGTGAAAATTTTCAATTTTTAAAGCTTATAACATATTATATATGTATTATGAGGACATTTAGCACTTTTAAAGGCTAAATAAGATGTCCATCCAATCTATAATTCAGTTTCTGAAATTAATTTAGCTATATATAATATACCCAAAGAATAGAGGAACTGGGTTAAACTGCCATGATTTAATGAAAAAGAAGTCTCACAGAAAAGAGGGAATGGGCAAGCCAGGGCCACTTGCCATTGGAAACAATCTCCAAATGCATGTTCTACTATGTGTATCTATCTTTGCAAACAAGCATGTTTAACTGCTGAGCCAGAAAGAACTATTTTCAATCTCCTCCAAATCATATACAAATCATACATAAAACATACACAAAATTTTATGAAATAATTTATAATTACTCAAACCTTAACTAACTCTATAATTTTGTTTGTGACGCTCTGCTAAACTTGTTCAATAATGATGTAAGTTAACCCTAAAGTAACTAAGATTGTGATTTTTGGAGGAATTGAGGAATTACATTTTAAATCACAACATAATTTTGTTTAGAATTTTCTTTTACTGCTCACCATGAAGTAAATAGTTTCCAAGTGTATGACATAAATACTGTTCAGTGTCTCCAAATGTAGTCTATTTACCTTATAAAATAGGGGAGGAGCCGGGCATGATGGCACATGCCTTTCTTTAATCCCAGCACATGGGAGGCAGAGGTAGGAGGATCGATCGCTGTGAGTTCAAGGCCACCCTGAGAATACATAGTGAATTCCAGGTCAGCCTGGACTAGAGTGAAACCCTACCTCAAAAAATAAAAATAAAAATAAATATAAATAGGGGAGGAAAGAATAAATAATTCTTTTGTGAGGGTTGTATTTTGTTTTTTGGGTTTGTTTTTTTTTTTTTTTTTTTGAGTCAGGGTTTTAGATGAAATAACCTTAGGAGAGAATGATTTAATTTTAACCTTAAGATTTAGTTAAAAGGTTGACAAATAGAGGGACTTAGCTAACTTGTTTTGTTACTCTAAATTCAGTCTTGCCTAACCATTATCATGACCAGATTGCCATCAGTCAGTTCAAGTTCTAAGTTTACAACCTGAATGCCATAGTAAGGGCCTGCCTTTGTTGGTCTGATCTAAGTCCTAGGCTAATAATCACTTTGTATCTCAAGAAGTTTATAATCTCAGCAAGTACTTTGTCTTTAACCTTCTATTCAGGCTTACTCACACCTTCATTTACATATGTTTACTCTAAAATCTACATAACCACTCTGTAACAGTCTTTTCAAACATTTAACATTCAACATTTAAAGTTTTCTCTCCAGTTTATCTTCTTTAGTCAGTTCATCTCATAACTACCAACAAAAACTTTCATTGTCCTTACCAAAAGCCTTTTAATAAAAGGCCTTTTGAAATAACTTTTTTTATAAAAGAATAGACCAGATTTGATTTCTACTATTTATCTAGAATAAACATAGAGATTTTGTCATTTATTGGTTTTGGAACTTTGTTTTTTATAACTTTCCTGAAACACATTTTTTTTAAAAATATGAAAGATTTGAGCATTATTAGAAATTTTCTCATAAATTCAGCATTGAGCACTTCTAAAGTTAAACATAAATTTGGAGACCATTTTTATGTTAGTAGTCCACAAAAGCATAAATAGGTAAAGTAAACTTAAAAACAGTTGCAATTTTCTTATAGGAAGTCCCCTACTTTTGTCCTTGTTATAGAGAGCTGCCCCAGCCACAGCAGTCTTCCCCAGGTTCTAGCATCGTACCCCTGGGGAACATGATGGGACAACATAACCTCCTTTTTCTTTTTTTAATTCCAGGGGTAGTTTTGACTTACTTCAGGGCTACAAAGGCAGCTTTTTATTCTGCCATTTTATACCTCTTTAAGAGTAGGATAATTCTGTAAAAATTTTTGCCTATGATCTTAATTACTTTCAGTGTTTCTTTTGGGGGACACTCAAAAGTAATAGTTGACCATGCTGTCTAGTATGGTGGGCCTGGTGGAGAACATCCCCCACAATGAAATGGCACTGCTCAGAACAGAAATCATTCTGCAGTCTTTGGGCTGTGAGCTACATACACATTCATACATACGCGTTTATTTTCAGTGCACTTTTCACATAGACTCCAGACAACCATTTCCCCTCAGATATTCATTCATTCATTCAGAAGCTATGCATTTTCATTTCAAATTTCTATTCTATTCACAACTCCAGATACAAAAATCAAGTCTTATAAGTGGAAGCATGAAGTAGCAGAGAGAAGGCCATGCATGCAGAGTGAAAAATTGCTTGAATATAGGGTATTTTGGATCATCTGCCTGTACACGGGCAGTTTTTTTAAATCAGTGAGAATTCAGAAATTAAAAGTACTGTCCTCTGGCCATTTGGACCCATTGTCCATCTTATATTGTGGCTAGGCAGACTTGCAGAGAAAAATCAATAAGGTGTGATGTCATCCAAGAGTAATAGAGGCTTTAAGTTCTTAAGGAGACAGGGAAAGAGCAAATCAAGGGTGAGAGAAATGAACCAGAGTTTAAACTCAGTTTATACAGAACTCCAATATGACTCCCTGTCCCATTACGGTCAATGGGCCAGCACCTCCCATGTGGGCAGATGCCATACAGGTCACAACTATCGGCTCTTTAGACTGTTAGTGGGCAAAGCAGGCACCTATGCTCCTGATGGCAAAAGCAGCTGGCAGTGAAAGATGAGACCTCAGGAAAGAGAGGGAGTGTGTCACAAGATGGTGCAACTGAACCAAAAGGTGCCCCTTAGGGTATGGTAAAACAGCAAGCAAGAAACCTGGAGGTGTCGAGAGTACATCTTTCTCTAAATCTGGGGTTAGGGCCCAAAAGTAGCCAAGGAATGTAGCCTGGCATGCCAGCATGGTTTCCACAAGGAGGGATTAATCTCTAGAGCAGGACAACCTGAGAGGGAAACTTACTGAGGAGAAAGGAGATGAAGGGAAGAAGAGAGAGGCCAAATTACGGTAGGTATGAAAGCTGGTATCAGGCAGAGATGGTCCAAAGCCTTCAGAGGGTCAGTAGCAGCTCAGTAGTCTGGTCAGGGGGGAGGTCTGGCCTCCCAAAAGGTCAACCAGAAGCCTTCTATCTGAGTCAGGGCACCAGATGGAAGGTTTGGTACCAAGACCATGCAAACCACTCTGAGGCAAAGATGAAAGCTTTTATTCAGTAAAAACATGAGCTACCAGGGTTGACTCACAGGAGAGGAGCACAGCCAACCTGAGATTCCAGATAGTGGGCTTTATAGGGCTTCTTCAATTGAGGGAAGATGAAGAAGGAAAAAGAACTCATTTGTTCTTTACATTAGCCATTTCAAATACTTAGGGTGTGAAACCAGAACAGTGATCAGGTAACTTATAAGATAAGTGGGCAGGAGACCATGACCTGGGGACACTATTAGGCAAGGAAGGATAATGGCTGGATGGTTTCTTGAGTAATGTAGATAATCCACTTCTTAATGTCTGTTGCCATCCTGCTGTCCTTGGTGACTCCATTTGGGGAACCTGTCCTGACCTAACACATACAACACATCACTAAGCACCCTTGATGTATGTTCTAGTCACTCACCTGAATATCATCAAAAAAAGTCTTCTGAAATTAACAACAGCAAAAAAAAATATTAATAACAATAATTCTACATATGAACTATAACATCATGTGAATTTAATTTAACATTGATTTGGCTACTCATAATTAATGTGGTAGGGGAAGCTGTGTTAATGTAGCTGACAATATGTTGTACATATCAACTCACCTAATTCAACTTTTGATCTGTAGCAGAGCATAGAAGTATACAGAAAATAGTCTAAATATATCACTAAATTCCCAAAATAACAAAATCCACCTTAGATAAACTTTAGCTCCACTGAAAAAAAAAAGAAGCAACTCTCTGAAAGCCCCAAACAGCTCTACTATCAGCACACTCCACTTCCACGTCAGGCTTAGAAAACTTGAGGCCCAGAGCTGCTCTGCACCGCACCTGGCATTCTGTGATTTAAAGGAGAAATATGACAGACCACCATTCAGATGAACTCCACAGTAAATGGCAAGTGTTCTCAGGCAGACCCTCACATGTTGGGGATTTGTTTTCACTGACTGGGCTCCAGTATCCACTGCCACTAGTTTCCTGGACACTCTCTGGGGAGTCTCCACTCAGCAACCGTGCCTACTCTTTTCAACATAACACATTACTACTGACAACAGAACTGATTCCCACAAGGTAGCAGCAATATAAGCCTGGAAACCTGCTTCTCCTCTCCATATTTACAATTTCTTTCCCTGGGTTAGCATGGCATGACACTCATTCTTGTTAACCTCTCAGGAAAAAAAAAAAAAAAATTGTATCCTATAATCTTGTTCTCTGCTTTTCATTTCACATATCAACATTATGGCCATGAGCCCTGAGTAACAGAAACAGTATAAGCAAGAACAGATTCTTGCTCTGAATCTTTCGATGTTGTTTTAATTGGAGGAAATTTAATTTTCCAGTGTGACACATTATTCAGTATTTCATATAAACTAATTATTGCAATCAACTGTAAGAAAGGTAATTCAGTATCCTTGATACTTTGAAAAACTTGCACACAATAGATATATGATACTTTACACAAAAACCTTAATCCCACTAATTACAATGCAGGGGAGAAACAAGCCTTGTTTTGTAAATGCCTAATAAGACAGAGCATCCGAGCATCTCCAATGAGCACATTAGGCACAGAGCAAGCAACAAGTCTCTTTGTCAGGTTATTTACAGGAGCCAAAAAAAGCAACCTTCCTTACATACTTCTTTTGACCATAATTATCTTACCCAGCCACAAACATTTAAAACTAAGCTTAGATTTTTAAGCCAAGGGACAACACAGAATAAATTGATGTCTGTATTTATAGGGCAAACTAACTTTGTTTAATTATCTTTGACAAGACTAATCAAATAAAGTCATTGTTTTATATCATGAGGCATCTTAGCTATCTACATAAAAACAGGCTTGGGATGGAATAGGGAAAGCTTAATAAATGCACTGGTAGTTGTTTCTAAGCTGGCTCCAAGGAAGCTACAAACTATTGCAAGTTACATTAACAACCCTGCATCGTGGGGCCAGGGATATGGTGGTTAAAGGTACTTAGTCCACAAGCCTGCTAACCAGAGTTCGGATCCCCAGCAGCCATGCAAAGCAGGACATGGAGTGATGTACACATCTATAATCCCAACCCACCCATGGCTGTGGAAAGTGAAATCTGATGAATCCCAGAGCTCTCAGGCCAACTAGTCTGGCCTTCCAGCAGCAAACAAGAGTAGCACTGTCACAAGTAAGGGGAAAGGAGAACCAATGCCCTGAGGTTACCCTCTGACCTCTCCACGTGCACCATGGCATGAATGAATTATACCAATCATAAAACTAAAGAGCCACACAAGAGAGCTAAAATGCTGAAATGTAAAGAAGCAAGCATAATGGAATTCTCTCTCCTCCTGTCCAAATTTCATGGTGGTGGTAGGAGAAAGGATTCTGGGAAGAGGCTAGCCATACAGTGTCTTAATCTTCCAGAACTTTAGATATCTGTGGCAGATACCTTCTTATTGCTGAGACAAACACCATAAGAGCTTATGGGAGAAAAGGATTTATTTTGTCTTCCAGAATCCAAGGGAATACCATCAATAGCAGAAGCTGGCTCACATTAGCATCCACAGCAAAGATTGAAAAACCAACACCAGGAAGCACAAACCAACACCCAGAGCTCAAAGTGCTTTCTACACATCTAGTAGTGCTGGACTAAAGATTCACCCCCAGGGACCACCCTGTGTAATAGGGATCTGCCTGCTTGGGACTTAAGTAGGAAGTTTAATTTTTTGTTGTTGTTATTTGGTTTTTGGTTTTTGAGGTAGGATCCCACTCTAGCCAAGGCTGACCTGGAATTCACTGTGTAGTCTCAGGGTGGCCTCCAGCTGAGGTTGATCCTCCTACCTCTGCCTCCCAAGGGCTGGAATTAAAGGTGCGCACCACCATGACCAGCCAGGAAGTTTAATCTTAGAAAACCAATCCCTGAGGCTATGAGGGACATACATTTACATTCAAACCACCACATATCAAAGAAAAAAACGTGACAGATAAATTTGTAACAAACTAAATAACAGGTCATCCTGACTATTAAAAGTGACAAAATGGATGTGGACAAACTAGCAGCAGCTACAAGATCTTTGTGGGACCAATGTTTTTATGAATGAAGCATTTAAAGGAAAGGTCTGAGGCAAGACACGAAGACATGGGAAAGTTATAGGGGTGAGGGGAAGGAAAGGAGCTCCCTGAAAGGAGTCTGGTTGAAGTTTCTCACCAGCTGAGAATCAAGAATTTCTACAAAACTAGTATTTGCTGTGAAGGATGCCCACGCAGAGACAATATTTCTTTTACATAGAAATATGTTCAAATGGGAATGTTAAAATAGCACCAAACCATATTTGCATACTGAATGTATATGAGTTCAGGTAATAATTTGTTCCTCTCATGGATATTTTCTGGGAATCTTATAAGCAACACTATTAACTTAAGTTTATGGTAAAGATATTCTATGAGATCTAGACTTCTACCTTATCAACTGTAATCCTGTCAGGCATTCCTCAGGAACCATCCTGTGATTGTATTTAAATTTCTCAGCAACCCTTTAAAGATAAAAGCTTGAAATTATCAAAATCCCACATATAGCTACTGTAATGACATTAAGTGTGACCCTTCTTTGAGAAGCTCACACCCACAATTGAGGATGTCTCATTCTTCCCAAGTGCCCATTAATCCCTCCTTAAATCTATTATAAGTGTCTTAAACTTCAATTCAGCATCATACTGGCTCATCCTGAAATGCTTTGCTATGGTAAAACCAAGGATATAGCTTTCCTGAGTAGGGAGCCCTAAAAACGCTAAGGGACCCCCTCAGACTGCAGGAGGTGGGGATAGTCAAGACATTGATAAGCCTGGGCACAGCAGACACCAATTACAGACAACCTGTCTCACTGAAGATCAGGGTCTTTTTCCTTTGACAGAGATTTGTGCAAAAAAGAAACTAGTAGGAATTAAACAGAAGGTAACACACAAAAACAAGTGAACAAAAAACCTAAAAACGGGAAAAAGTCAACATTCAATGAAAGTTAAGAAAGAAATGTCAGAAAGTGATCTGGAGAGAGATGGCTCAGCAAAGTGCTTACTTTGTAAGCATGAGGACCTGAGTTCAATCTCCAGAATCCAGTAGAAAACTTCAAATTTAAGAAAAAAAAAAAAAAAAAAAAAAAAGCCAGTCATGCTTGTAATCCTAGCACTGGAAAGAATGAAGCAAGGCAGGCAGCTCCCTGGAGCTGGATCTCACTGCCAGCCAATCTAACTTAATTAGGCAAGTTTCACGCCAGTAAGAGACTCTTCCTTAAAAAGGTGGATGGTACCTGAGGAATAACATCAGAGGTTATTCTCTGGCCTACACATGCACATACACACACATACACACACACTAGGCTAAGGCTACTAGAAACATGGTAATAAAACTCTCCAAGTCTATGAGGTTTTCAGTGGGATTCCTTTGATCAAAGAAGGGACAATTTGGCATCAATAGGACCAATAATTGCTTATAAATAGAAATTAACAGATATATCTTAGTCTTATAATTATTAATGGGTAATTAAAAATTAATGGATCACCTTTATAGAAGTATAAACAAAAATTAAAGCACTCATTCTGTCTTTCTTATATAACTATGCTATTGGAAAGCAAACAATGGATGAGGGAAAGCATTTGTTTATAACAAATATTCCAGATAGTAATTCTTTTCAGTGATAGACTACTTCTCTGTGCAACTGCTCCCCATTCAACAAATGAATGGATCTGCATTTTGAAAGCTAATGTCTGCTAACAAACAGAGGCAATCAGACATCACGTGTTTCCTGTACTCTTCCCAAAACATCAGCCCTCTGGTGCTGCAGCTGTTTTTTGGGAAAGAGAGAATAATGATCTAAACAAAACAAACGACGACAAAAAAAAAAAAAAAAACACAGTTAACCAAATCCAGACAGCAGGAAATAGTGCAACTTAGGGTGTCTGGGTCCTTGAATGAGGAATTTGTAAGGAAAAGGAAAGGATGAGACGAATGTGACTGGGGAACTGAATTGCCTATAGTTTAAAACAAAACCTAGGGCTAGGGAGATTGCTCAATACTAAAAGGCACATGCCTAACTTAGGATGGGCATTTTTACCAGACACTGGACTCTTTGCCCTTTTACAGGGGTTCCCTTCCAAGCCCCTCGAGTGCCAAAGTCCACACAGGACCAATATCTAAGGTATGAACAGTACATGCCCCCCCAACACACATATAGTCCTTGGCATTCCTTGATATGCACCCACAGGTCACATAGCCCCAAGCATCTCCTATGCATCCGTAGTGGTAATTTGGGCAGGGCTCCACTGCAGCACTTCTGAGCCATAGTAGGGAGGATTATCACGTTGTCAGATCCTCCAGAAAAACACCACTTGGAAAGAGGCGAGACAAGGGCCCTGGAGGGGATAGTTAGTCTTGTTGATCAATGCCAGTCCATGGTACAGGGATGCCTTCCAGAGGAGCCTGTGAGTCTGAGACGCAAGCAGCGGGGCTGAGTGGAGGTTATTCAGCCAGTTCAGGTTCAGGAACAGCAGGGCGGTCCACAGCAGGACTGGACTCCTGCGGGTCACCTGTAGGTCTGCTGGACAAGGTTGGCTTCAGGGGCTGGCCTGACTGTCGTTCAGTTCTCCGCTCCTGTTTCAGATCGCACAAGCCTTGGTGTGGGTGTGGTGTATCCACGGTTTGACACCTGCAACTTTAAGAGCTGAGGGAGTAGTTAACATAAGGTGATATGGCCCCTCCTGCCTTGGTTCTAGGCTTCCCCTCACAGGGACCTTGATCCAGACCTAATCTCCTGGATTCCGTGGGTGAAGGGAACCTTGAACTACTTGAGCTACGGAAGGGGCAGGAGAGATTTAAGCATCCGGCTATCTCCTTCACAGTGTTGACCAAGTCCTTTAGAAACCACTGGCAATTGGTCTGCCCATACTCCAGAAAGTCATCAAAGCCCCTCAGGAGAAATGAGGGATGATGTCCAAACAAGATTTCAAAAGGAGAAAAACCTATACATTTGTGGGGTGTGTAGAAGATTCTGAACAACACAAGCAGCAAGATTTCTGGCCAAGTCAGATTTGTCTCTTGGCAATGTTTAGCCATGGCAGTTTTCAGAGCTCTGTTCATTCTTTCAGCTCTGCCTGATGACTGGGGATGGTACCATGTGTACAGATCCCTACCGCCTTAGACATTTGCTGGACACTTCTGTTGACAAAAGCAGGACCATTATCTGATCCGCATTTCATTGAGACCCCAAAGCGCAGAACGATTTTTCTGGCTACAACATGGGACACCACCTCGCCTCTCTCTGTGCAAGTTGGGAAGACATCTACCCAACCTGAGAAAGTGCAGACTATGTCCAGCAAGTATCTGTAGCTTTTACTAGAGTGGACATCCATGAAATCCACTTCCAAATGTTCAAATGGATAGGATCCCCACTTCTGAGGCAGCATCAGGGCTTGAGGCCCTTGTTTGGAATTTTGCTATGTGCATTGCAGACATGATCTGCAGGCTTGTTTAGCTAGGGCTGTCAGCCTCAGGACCACCATGGGCCTCTGCAGCAAGGCCTGCAGTGCTGTTTTCCCAGGTGGGTCACCTCATGGGCCTGCTTGACTAAGCCAGCTGCGGCCCATTCTGAGACTATGATTCTGCCATCCTGGATGATCAGCCACCCTTCTGAGTTTTCAGTTGCTCCTCCCTTCAATGCCTCCTCCTTCTCCTCAGGGAGATATTTGGAGGCCCAGGGAGGACTGAGAGGGCAAAGCATATTTTCTTGGGTCCCAAATGAGGGAGGATATTGCTCACTTTCTCGAGGAGGGTCGCTTATTTGGATGTCTGGTCTGCAAGTCAGGTTCCTTGACTCACTTTATTTTGGTTTGGGGTGTGAGCTTGGCAGTGAACTGCTGGTATAGACTTAGGCGCCCAGACTGCTTCCAGAAGCTGGAGAATCAGGTAACTTTTTTCAATTTCTTTTCCCCCTCATGTTAAAAGTCATGTCTCCTCTTGCCGGGCGTGGTGGCGCACGCCTTTAATCCCAGCACTCGGGAGGCAGAGGTAGGAGGATCGCCATGAGTTTGAGGCCACCCTGAAACTCCATAGTGAATTCCAGGTCAGCCTGGGCTAGAGTGAAACCCTACCTCGAAAAACCAAAAAAAAAAAAAAAAAAAAGTCATGTCTCCTTATAAATGGCCCCATGGGAAAAATAATGAATGGCCCCATGGATCTGAACCATGGAAAAACCATAGCTAGAGTTGGTATAGATCGTTGCTCTTTTCCCCTCTGCGAGGAGGAGGGCTCTGGTGGATGAGTGCATGCAACTCCACCTTTTGGGCTAACCAATCATTGGCAAGTCTCCCCTTCTCCAAGATCGCATTGGCAGTAACTACTGCATACCCAGTGCAGTATTCCCACTATTGTGAACTTCAGCTCCCATTAGTGAAGAATTCTAAATCTGAATTAGAGCATGGTTCATCTTTCAAATTCTGCCAGGAAGAGAAAATTTCTTCCATCACCTCTTCACAGGAATGGAGAGGTTCCCTCTCCTCTTCCGGTGGATACATTGCCAGGTCCAGGGTCCAAATAGCCTTGATCTGCACCTGAGAATTCCTTCCCAGAATAACCTGATATCAGGCAATTCACTCTCCAGTCATCCAACAGCTAGCTGTTCCACTGAGTAAGGAAGTGATGTGGTAGGGGACTCTAACTGTAATAGTCTGTCCCAGAATCAGTTGATCTGCTTCATGCATCATTAGTACAGTGACCACCAATGCCATCATGCCTCCATGGGGTCCGGTTGTTTGGACAAATACACCCCCAGCCTATTCCATGGTCCCTTTTGCTGGGTCTGCACCCCTAGCCCAACGCCCTTCTTTTCATGTACACACTGGATGAAAGTCTTGTGTGATGTCTGGGAGGGCTAATGCAGGCACTTTACTCAATCTTTCTTTAAGTTGGTTGAAATCTTTGTCATTTTTTTTTTTTTTTTGTCCATTTTAAGAGATCAGTTGCAGATCCACAGAGGACATGGTGGAGGACCCCCACATAGCAGAGAACTCTGGGATCCAAACCTGGGTACCCCCAAGAATCCCAGAAGTTGCTTTTTACTCCAGAAATAGGGATACCAGGTAATCACTTGTTTTCATCCCTCTCCCAGTTTCCTTTTCTCCATGCTGAAGTGATACCCTAAGTAAGTGACCTCTTCCTGGCAGATTTGGGCCTTTTTCTTTGAGACTCTGTCTTCTGTAGAAAGCGCAACAGTTCATCAGTGCCCTTTTGATAAGCCTCTCTGGAGGGAGAGGCCAGCAGCTACATAGTCAGTCATAGGTCATCTACATAGTCAGTATAGTGCATCCTGCTGATTGACAGTTTTCTAGGTTTTTTGTCAGCACTTCTGCAAAGATGGTAAGGAGTTTTTGAATGCCTGTTGTAGCCGTGTCCATGTCAGTTTACTTTTCCTCCCCATCTCTGGATCATCCCACTTGAAGGCAAATAAGGGTTGACTTGCTCCTGCTAACTACAAGCAGAAGAAGGCATCCTTTAAGTCCAGGCAAGTGACAACTGCCACCATGGGAGGTATCAAGCTCAGCAGGGGTTATGTACTGGAGAACCGTAGACTCTCAGTGGCATCATCAGCTCAGCAGAGGTCCTGCATGGGCCAATAGTCATCGATCCCTGGCTTCTTTACCAAGAGCAGGGGGTGTTCCATGGAAACTGAATGTCTCACAGAATTCCTCCTTCTTTAAGTCTCTTGATGTGGGGGTGTGGTGGTTTGATTCAGGAGTCCTCATAAACTTAGGCGTTCTGAATGCCATGTCCCCAGCTGTTGACAATTTGGGAAATAAACTCTCTTGGAAGCAGTGTATTTCCTGGGGTGGGCCTCTGAGTGTTATAGCCAGCTTCCTTTTGCCAATGTTTGGCACACTCTCTTATTCCTGTTGTCCACCTTATAAGGGCCAGGAGGTGATTTGCAAAAATAAACCATTTTTTTTTTCTCACAACCTACTCTTGGTCAGATGTTTTCTGCCAGCAATGGGAACCTGACTGCAACAGTAAAGTTGGTTCTAGAAGTGTGGGATTATTGCTGCTAGAAACATGATTATGTGGCTTTGACCTTTTGGAACTTCTTAGCAGGAGGACTGTGGAAGGATTTGAAACCTTGGCCTAAGAGATGCCTGGCAGTGCTGTAAGTACAGCTTGTTGGACTATTCTGGTCAGAGTTGAAAGACCTGAATGCAGTTAGAACTATGGACTGTGAGGTTTGCCTTGTGAAGGTGAGAAAGAGCTTTGCCTGGACTGGGCTAGAAGCAGTTTGCATGAGAGGTTTGTTGTTATGCCCATGTCCTGAGAACTTGTGCAGGGTTGCATTGTGTACAAATAGACTGGTGTGAGCAAAGAGATGTGGCACAGAAAAAATGCAATCAGTGGGCCAAAACTGCTGCCCTTTCAGCTATAATTGTTTATGACTATTGAGATTGAGCCAACTGACCTGCACTGGGACAACAGAAAGAATACAGAGTCTTTAGTCTTTTGAAGGGGTCTGGAGGCTGAAGGAGTGTCCTGTTCTTCAAAGTCTGCTTTATCCCCCACTGGATTAACAAATTGGCATCCCACCTAGTATGGTAGAGTACAAGAAATGCAGCAAAGAGAGGGTCATGGAATTTGCAACATTGTTTTATGTTTTGGAAATGGCCATGGCAGTGTGAAGCAGGTCTTCTGGATTGCCTGCATGGAGACAAATGGAGCCATAAGGATGGACTGTGAGTTAGAGTGGTGACCCAGTAGAGATGCCAGGATGACAAGATTGCTGCTAAGGAGAGCTTCTAGCCCCAGATGAAGGTTTCCAGGACTGTGAGTAGCCTAGCTGGAGGGGTGGAATTAGAACTCCACAGACTTGTTGCTGGTTAGAATTATCAGATTTGGAGACTTGTCACTGTCTAGAGTTGTTGGACATAGAGCTGCAGAATTTGATGTTTGCCCTGTTTAAATCTTGTATTGGTTGAATATTTCTTTGCTATGCCATCTTTTGCTTATTCTTTTTTCTTTTCAATTTTTTCTATTAACAACTTCCATGATTATAAAAAATATTCCATGGTAATGCCCTCCTGCCCCCCACTTTCCCCTTTGAAACTCTCCATCATATCCCCTCCTCCTCTCAATCAGTCTTTCTCTTATTTTGATGTCATGATCTTTTCCTCCCATTATGATGGTCTTGTGTAGGTAATATCAGGTACTGTGAGGTCATGGATATCCAGGCCATTTTGTGTCTGGGGTGAGCACATTGTAAGGAGTCATACCCTTCCTTTGGCTTTTACATTCTTTCCACCTCTTCCACAATAGACCCTAAGCCTTGGAAGGTGTGATAGAGATATTGCGGTACTGAGCACTCCTGTCACTTCTTTCCAGCTCCATGATGCTTTCTGAGTCATCTCAAGGTCATTGCCACCTGAAAAGAGAAGATTCTCTACCAAAAGTGAGAGTAGCATTAATATAAGGGTATGAACATTAAGAGAAGTGCTTATTGGGCAGTTTGATAAGCACAGTATATACATTTAGCCAGACAGTAGCAGACTTTACACCCCTAGGGTTCATGACTAACCCTGTTTTAAGTTTTCAGTATCGGGGATGTATTCTCTCCCATGAAGCAGGCCTCCAGTCCAATTAGAGGGAAGTTGGTTTCCACCATGATAGATGTGCCACTATCGCACCTGTTGGCTCATTTGGCCAGGCTGGCCAAATATAAGGCTTGTAATGTCCACTGTTGAGTATCTTCACTGGTGATTTCTCTCTCCCATTGAACTGCATGCAGAATGGCTTCTTCCAGCTTTCTGTCAGTTGGTCTACATGGAAGAGGTTATCAGCTCAGTTCCAACAGGATTTCTCAGTGGCCTTGTAGCCCAAGTATGTTGAGTCTTAAGCAATAGGGTCTTACCTTCTATTCTTGGTGGGAAACCAAGGACCTCAGCAAAGGCCTATAATGTTTTGGGGGCATCAGGGACCTCCCTGGCCAACAACACACTGGAAAGTATCCCATCCCTGGCACTGAAAATTTTCTAGAAACAATATATGGCTCCTGAGTGTTCCATTGTCCAAAAAAAGTAGGTTTCCATATGATTTATTTATATCCTCTTAAATTTTTATTAGCCCTCCCTCCACCTTTCCTTTACCACCCCCATTAATCTATTCTTCTACTTACATATATACAATACCATCCTATTAAGTACCCCCCTCCCTTTCTTTCTCTTCCCTTTATAATATCTCTTTTCTAGCTTACTGGCCTTTGCTAGGATTGATTAAAAAAAAAATACTATAGGGATTTTAAAGGTTAGACTAAATGCATTTTACATAATGGATGGTTATCAGTTTATGGGGGCCAGGGGCAGAATGTGGTGGTTTGATTCAGGTGTCCCCCATAAACTTAGGTGTTCTGAATACTGGGTTCCCAACTGATGGAGGTTTGGGAATTAATGCCTTCTGGAGGCAGTGTATTGTTGGGGGTGGGCTTATGAGTATTATATCCAGCCTTTCCTTGCCAGTGTTTGGCACGCTCTCCTGTTGCTGTTTTCTGTCTGATGTTGGCCAGGAAGTAATGTCCACCCTATGCTCATGCCATTGTTCCTACCATCATGGAGCTTACCCTCAAGTCTGTAAGCCAAAATAAATCGTTTTCCCCACAAGCTGTCTTGGTCAGGTGTTTTCTGCCAGCAATGCGAATCTGACTGCACTAAGGGGGATAACTTAAATCGGGCTTTCAGGGAAACTGGGTATTGCCTCTGCCTTATGGGGGTGGGCCCAGGTGTGAGAATCGCCACCACAGGTGGATGACCTTTAGCAAGGCTCATCTCCTTATGTGTGTCCCACACCTTGGGATAGTGCTCCAAATGCCACTTAGTTGGCATGAATTTTGAATGTTTCCTGACGGGCCACTCCGTGAGTCAACACTCCTCTTCTGGGCGGGTTTCCAAGTGAGCACTGCAGGGCATCAGAGTTACTGGTGGAGCCAAAGTCCATCAGTACTGTGGTGCCCATCTTAGACAGCAAGTTTGTTGTGAAAAGGAGACCCAGAGCTTCAGGCATATACAGGAATTGGTGGCGGACTTAGTAGCCCCCTACTGAGCAATCTCTCATCTCACAAAATTGGTGGGTTTTGGCAGTCCTTGTAGCCGGCAAAATTGTGATAGAGTCCTTAGTGAGGGGATGCCTCTGTACTAATGGCCACATCAGTATCCAAAGTAAAGTACATAGTTCCCCGCCCACACCCCCAGGTTTGTTTTGATTCTGAGCTCTTGGGGGACCAATTGTGATTAAACCCAGTCGCCCTCAGTCAGATTCAGTCTTCCATCATGGGTCTTCGCCCTTGGGGGGCGGGGCCTGCTTGGAAACTTGCAATTGTGGCAGGTCTGGTTCCTGCACAACCTTGTATTCTTTGATCTTCTCCCGTCTTAGTGCACACATTTTTCCCGACGTTTCCTCTCCTTAAAACACACACATTGGTCTCTTTATATGTATGTGATGATTTCTTCTTCCGGCAGGTGGCAACGGGGTGAGGGTGGGGGGTCTTTCAGTGGCCCACACATCTCTGAGGGCTATTGCCATACTTTTGGCCTTTTTACTCCAGGTATTTTTCTTTTTCTCTGCGTGCTATTTCCTCTCAGTTAGCCACCACCTTAGTGGTGATATTAATGAGTTGATCGATATTCATTCCAGCAGAGCCTTCTAGCTTCTGCAATTTTTGGTGCACATCAGAAACTGAGTGCTGGACAAAGGTTGTGTTAACCATAGTCTGGTGCTGCTGTGCCTCGGGATCGAATGGAGTGAAGCGTGGGTTTGCATCACAGTCTCTCACAGAATTGCCTGGGCCATTCATCTGGCTTCTGGGTCACCTCATGCACTGTGGTCAGATTGTTGGCTCCCCATGCACGCGCGCATTTTTTTTTTCTAAGATTGCTTGCCTCATCTGGATGAAGGATTCTATTTCCTCTTGGGTGCTGGGGTCCCAGTTCGGGCATTCATTTGGAAAGGCAGTGTCTGCAAATCATTCAGGATTCGTGGAGTCTGGGGCAGGGGTGAGGTGGGGGGACTGGGTCATCAGCTAGGCTCCTGCGGCTTGATAGATGTGCCACCTCTCATCAGAGGTGACGAGGTGGATAGCAGCTGACATCAGTAGTCCCATGTTGGCTGGTGGCTATGCATGATAGGAGTCAAAAGATCTATCATGGGGCTGGAGAGATTGCTTTGACTCTCCAGGTCCCACATAAGTCAGACGCATAAGCAGTGACCCAAGTGCACAAGGTCTCTCATGCACATAGGGAGGTGCCCGTCTGGAGTTTGAGTGCAGTGGCTGGAGCCCTGGAAAGTCATCTCTCTCTCTCCCTCCCCCACCCTCTCTCTCATAAAAGAAAAAAAAAAAAGGCAATTTGTTGGGCTTGCCAAAAAAAAAAAAAAAAAAATCTATCATGGCATGGGGGTGCTCTGAGAATGGCAGAATATAGTGATGCCAGCTCACCAGGTTGGTGGTGGTGAAGGGCTGGTAGGGGTACAGTATTAGATCTGTCCCATAAGCTGCATCTGCCCTGGGGAGGGACTGGTCTGGGATTTGTCAAAATGGATAGAGGGGTAGAGGAGTATCCGTGACTCCTGATTATCAGGTGGCCTGAGTTTGGGGATCTTCCCCATTTCTCAGCTGGAGGAGGTGCAGAGGGTGGTGGGAGATCCTGGTTCTCTTCTTGTTCCAGGTCTGGGTAAATGGTAGGCAGTGGTGCTTCTGGTCTCCAGTTGATCGCAGGAGGCAAGGGGTTTATAGGTGGGAGATGAGGGGAGAAGGAGGGGTGGGGATACCGGGGAGGATCAGTGTCTTGTTCAGGGGTCTGATAAATCAGGGGTTTCTCTTCTGGTTTGGTTTTCATGGGGCCAGCACAGCGGCTGATCTTCTTTGTAAGTAGAAGCAGTGTTAGTCAGGTGGGCACAGAGCTAGTGCATACCAGCTGGAGATATACAGGAACTGATCAAGATAGCGGGGGCGGGGGGGGAGAGGGGGCGCAGATGCAACTGGAGCTCCACCTGGCATTTCAACTGTGAGGAACCCATTTTATATGTGCCTAGAGTGTGGATGGTGTGTGCACAGGGAGAGGTGGAGGGTCTGGAATTCTCCCTCTGTCAGATGCCAGGCTGGCCACCTCGTGGTGACTTGGGGGTCTTACCAGTACTGCACCTGTAAGCCCCATGCCTGGTCAGAGCTCCCTGTTATTATAGGTAATTTCTGGGTTGTTAGAGCTCTGCAACCTGATACAAGCTTCTTTTAATGCTATTTTCTGTTAGATGACCATGGTTTGATTTCCCAGGACCCAGGTTAGCCAGATGCACAAAGTAGCATATGCATTTGTAGTTCCTTTGCAGCAGCTGGACACCCTGGAGCACCTATTCTCTCTTCTTCCTCCTCCTCCTTTTCTTCTTCTTCTTCTTTTCTCTCTCTCTGCCTTTCTCTCTCAAATAAATAAATAAAATGTTTTTTAAAAATAAAAGAGTATCTAGGGCTGGAGAGATGGCTTAGTGGTTAAGCGCTTGCCTGTGAAGCCTAAGGACCCTGGTTCGAGGCTTGATTCCCCAGGACCCACGTTAGCCAGATGCACAAGGGGGCGCACGCATCTGGAGTTCGTTTGCAGAGGCTATATGCCCTGGTGCGCCCATTCTCTCTCTCTCTCTCTCTGCCTCTTCCTCTCTCTGTCTGTAGCTGTCAAATAAATAAATAAAAATAAACAAAAAAAATTTTAAAAAATAAATAAAAGAGTATCTAAACACATCAGTATTCTTAATGGAAATGCATAAACTGTAAGGCACAAGCATATAGTCTTAGGTGGCATATTTGCAAAACATAATACAGGGATATTATTCCTATGGGATCAGAAGGGTGTCTCCTCTGACAGGTGTGTTTGTGATGACAAGGCACTGAAGCGGTAGCGCTCACAGTCCCATCTCCTAGCTTGGGTGATAGTTACAAAAGGGCTTCCTTTAAAATAATTCACTGGCTATGAACAGCACCATGAAAAGGGAAAAAGAAAGAAGGTAAAAGTAGAGCAGGCCACCATGGTCAAAAGACAGCAGAAGCTGTGCTCGGGTCTGAGCACCAGAGGGGACTGTACTAAGACTCTCAGACACTCATCTTCCACTTTTATCGAAGCCTTAATTAATACTGTAGTGAAACCCAGCGGCAGGCCTTTGGCAGAAATGCCCTCCTTGCCCCATCTCTGCTCAGAGTTTTTGTCAGAATCTCTTGCAGGATTAGGTTACTATAGTTGCTAAGATCAAGGAAAAACAAAATTTTCCTAGGGAAATTATACTTTAAATTGACATGCAGAAAAAAAATTTAGCCTCATTGTTCCAACACATCATGTAAAAACCAAGTGGTTTGAACTGAAATGTTTCAGAGGACTTTATTTTCCTGGTTTTATCGTTATACAAATTCCTAACTTATATAACAATAAAATAGCTTTTTGCATGATAATATGTTGTTATATTCTAGAACAATATATGCAAATATGATCTGATGAAATGAGAACTTCAAAGCCTGAAGCAACTGTAAATGCTTAATATAAGACAGAGAATGATAAAAAAAAAAAAAAAAAAAAAAAGGAGACTAAACTACTTGAGTTGAATCCCACACCACACTGTGGTTCCTACTGTATTGCCTAAACAATAAGCCTATATTGAGGAAGGGAGCGGCTGTGCCAACAACAACCAAAACAACCTGTCTCCATTGGTCCTGTGAGGTCTTTTTGTCATTATGCCTTCTTCTCTGAGGAAATTTAGACATCACATGGAGAAGGGGAAGAAAAGAACATCTAATACCTGTCTGGTTAGGGCAATGCACATACCTACATTAAAAATTGTTTGTTCAGTTGTTCATTTATTGCATGTTTAAGCAAAAAGTCAAGTAACAGAAATGTATGAGGCTAGCCAGACATGGTGGCGCATGCCTTTAATCCTAGCACTCAGGAGGCAGAGGTAGGAGGATCACTGTAAGTTCGAGGCCCCCTGAGACTACATAGTGAATTTCAGGTTAGCCTGAACTAGAGTGAGACTCTACCTCAAAAAACCAACAAAAAAAGAAAGAAAGGGAGAGAGAGAGAAAGGGAGAGAGAGAGAGAAGGAGGGAGGGAGGGAGGGAGGGAGGGAGGGAGGGAGGGAGGGAGGGAGGGAGGGAGGGAGGGAGGGAAATGTAGGAGGCTTTCAAGCAAAAAAGCCCCAGTCCTACTTAAGGAATGGGGCCCCAATTCTGACTTCCAGAGGTTAGACTGCCTACAAGCTCCTCTTGACCATGAGAGACTTTCCTCCAGACTCCTGTATACACCCTGTCCTGCTCCTTGCTGTCATTCTCTCACTCCAGTCTTCTGCCCCTTGATCCTATCTAGCTGACCTATAGAGACAGTTTCCAGCCAGTCCTGTCTTTCTCTGGTTCTCTCAGAGTCAGACAAAAGGGATGCTTTGGATTCTCCATGGTGACCTGAACTCCATATGCAATATCCAAAAACAGCCAAGAAATCTTGTAATGATAAAGACTATCCATACTGACAGCTCCCTCAACTTCACTTTGATTTACATTGCAAAATCACCACTTAATGCTTAGGTCTTAAGATCTATGAAGGGGGACAGGGTAGCCACAGAGCAAATGTCTCAGGCACTTTATGTGTATGATTTCGTGAATTTCAAACTTTCATTATGGCAATTTTTTTTTTTTCTTGCTTGGGAAAGCCCCTGGAACTCAGTATTAAAGAGAGGGCTATGAAAGGAAATGATGGATTTGCTCTGGGGAAAAGCAAGCCTGCTTCCAAAATCTTCACATTAACAGGTATAGTCTTATCCCAGTACTGAGCTAAAACAGACCAAAAATCTCCCTACAGGCTCATGTGCCTGCACACCTGCAGAGATAGTCCCAGAGATCCACAGAGAATGAAAGACAGAACCAGGATTAGAAGTTAGGATTCCTGGAGCTTAGCTTAATCTTGTTTGAGGCTTTTCCAATTAAAAGTGTTTTCCTAAAATAAATATTTAAAAGTTAAAAGAAGGAGTGGGGAGGGCTTCTTTATTTGGAGAATCTAATGTATATGAAACACAGTGCTAGGTACCAGAGATAGGAAAATAAAATGTGGTCACAGTATTCAAGATACCCACAGTTGCAGGACAAGGTGGGGAAGGAAAAGCACCTGTAAGTGCTATGAGACAGGGTATGGCAAGAGTACCACAAGGAAGAAATAAGCAATGCAGCTGTGAGAAATAAAAAATGAACTGTCAGGCAGGTCAAAACAGGAGAAATGAAAGCAGGGTTTGGCAGTGAAGGGCTGCGACAGTTAATCATGGTTAACAGGATTTACAGTCGCCATGGAAACAACCCTCTGGGATTTGTCTGGAAGGGAGTTTCTAGATGAGGTTGAGGTGGGAAGACCCACTCATGTGGGTGCTACCATTCATGGGCAGGGGGCTTTTAATTGTATACAAGAGAAAAGGAAGCTGAGCCCTAGGATTCATCACTCTCTGCCTCTTCACTGAGGCCAGAATGTGACCAGCTGCTTCACAATCCTGCAGCCTTGCTGATAGGCTCTAACTCCTGGAGGAGTGAAATGTGGTCCCATTGCACTCTGCCATGCTGGTGGCGGTGTGGAGTGCAGTAAAGAGGAACGAGAGTTCCAAGAGAACATTTTGCAGGCTCTGAAGCCAGTCTCCAGCCTGTAAGTAATTTATAAAATTATATTTGACAATCTTATATATGCACATAATATCTTTTGGTCATATGTGCCCCCCTCCATTTAGCATACCTTACTAGCATACAATTGCTATTTCTTTGTGATGAGAACATTTGGATATCTCCTCTAGTTAGTTTGAAGTACATGGGTGTCATAGCAGCTGTGGTTATCCCACATGCCCTCCACCATCCATGACAGAATGCTGACAGGCCCAGCCCCGTACAGACAGGTCTTATGTTGGTAATCACAACTGCTATGAGCTAACGTGTGCATCAGCCATGTCACAAACAAACATTTGACTGATCAATTAATATGGAAGTGTAAAACGAAATTTGAAGTTAAAGGAGAATATATTTTTCAATACGTCTCCAAGATTTTACATTTGCTAGTTTGAAGTTTGGCTGTAGAATAAGGGAACATAGATTTAAAGGTTAACTTAGATGCGTTTTGTAACAGCTTTGAGTTAGAGATTCCATATTCGTAAAATTTGAAATCAAAGGATATTTGGAGGATCAAATGAGTTAGTGCATAAGAAAACAATCTCCTTCCGGGGGGGTGGGGGGTGTATTTTAGTTAACTAGCTTAATTTCATTTTTAATTAACACAGAATTATGCATATTTATGCAGTACAGTGTGATGTTTTGGATACAAGTATACATAGTGTAATGATAAAATCATGGCACTTAGCATACCTTACACATTTGCTATTGCTTTGTGGTGAGAACATTTAGAGATCTCGTCTAGTTAGTTTGAAGTGAAATATTGGTAAGTTTTGTCACCCTCCTGTGCTACAGGACACCAACGTTTATTCCTTTTCTCTTGCTGCAATGTTTCACTGGCTGACTGTTCTCTCTTGATCATTCCCTATCTTCCCCCACCCCACCTCAACCCACACACACCCTCCCCAGCCTCTAATACTATTTTATACTGTATTTCTATAAGATTTGCTGCTTTAGAGTCCACATATGAGTGAGATAAAAAAGATTTTTCTTTCTGTGCCTAGCTTACATTTTCCATTCATCTTTTCGGTTTTTTTTTTGTTTGTTTTTTTTTTTTTGGTTTTTCGAGGTAGGGTCTCACTCCGGTCCAGGCTGACCTGGAATTAACTCTGTCATCTCAGGGTGGCCTTGAACTCATGGCAATCCTCCTACCTCTGCCTCCCGAGTGCTGGGATTAAAGGCGTGCGCCACCACGCCCGGCTTACATTCATCTTTATATTAACAAAATATTCTATTCAAACTTTTCCCAAGTAAAGCTATTTTTCTGAAACAAAGAAAACTTTCATACTATTGTCTGATTAAGAATAACAAGTAACTTGATTAAGCGTTATTCTAAGCATTTTTCATGAATTATATTTAATTTTCGTAATAAGAGCTAGTATCTGCTAAAGCTGCGATTCAAAGCCAGCTGGTCTGTGAAATCTGACCCACTATACTTATAGCTTCTTATCACTGTAATGTGATTGGTGAAAATTGATGTTCACATGGTAGCTTTTTCTTTTAAAATAATAAACAAGTGGAAGCTATAAATACAATAAGGAGGAAAACAGATAAAAAAAAATTAAAATGTCTTACAAGTTGAAGAAATTTGGATGCAAAATATTTTTAATGCAAATAAATAAACTATGGGGAAAAGAAATAAATTAAAAGGTATAACTTGACTTGTTCTTGGGTAAAAAGAGGTCACTTCTCACTGCTAATTTAATTTATAAAGGCAGACAACCTCAATAAAAACACTGACAGGCTCATGTATTAACCCCTCAAGCTCATTTTAAAGGACATGTAAAAAACAAAAAAAAAAAAAAAAAAGGAAATAAACACACAATTCCAAGTAATAGTGATGTTGATAAGATGTTGAATTAAAGATAATCCTGTTGTAAAAAAAAATGTGCAATAATAAAATGTAAATAGAGCTGTGGGACGTCATGAAATAAACCCAAGTGCTTCATTTGAATTGAGGAAATAAATTGCTTACTAAATGATTTGGGGAAAATGGGTAAAGTAAAATTGCAATGGAATTATCCTACCACTTACAACATAACAAATCCAAGATAACACAAAAGTTTAATTATAAAAAGAAAATAGAAGGGACTGGAGAGATGGTTTAATGGTTAAAGATATTTGTTTCCAAAGCTTGATGACTGGCTAGCTTTCTCTCTCTCTCTCTCTCTCTCTCTCTCTCTCTCTCTCTCTCTCTCTCTCTCTCTCTCTCTTTTTCTTCCTCTCTCTCCCTTTCCTTATTTCTCTCTAACCACTGCAAACAAACTTCAGCCTCATGTGCCACCTTGTGCATCTGGCTTATGTGGTGACATCAAAGACAGATGAGAAATCTGCCTCCTGAAAAGCACGACAGAGCAAGGCCAAAGCCACTCAGGAGCAGCATCAATGCTGCAAGACATAGAAGATCAGAAGCTCAGCTTCCTTCATACTTTCTCATGCATTCTTGTGTACTCCCATTTTTAGTTATCTGTATTCATTTATCAGTGTGGAGCTTGTCATTAAAAGGGAGTGATTAGTTTTTTATCTTTCAGTCAAAAACTCTGGAATAATGTATTAGCTATATTGTAAAACTTATTAAAGGGCTAGGGATTGAGATCAATGACTTCAATCCTCAGAACTGAAAAAAAATTGATTAACTGATTAATTGATTAATTTCCATTTTTTAAAATAAACACACTAGTCTGAAAACTCCATGTAATATTATATGCTGGGTTATATTTTCCCCTCTCTGTGTCCACAGTGAAGTATTGGCAGTTCTTCCCCCCATGTTTCTCTGTACTTGGCAGAACTGTTCTTGCCAAATAGCTATAAACAGAACTGTGCTGTGTCCAGAACAAAGCAATTATAAGCCAGTGCATAGCTCTCCTTTCCTGCCATGGTGACCTGGAAGCTGCCTGGTTGACTTGGCAGAGCTACAAGGTGCCAGAGGCCAAGGACTTGGAGTCAACACTTGGAGAGGAACAGCTCTGGAGAGACAGAACTGTGCTTTGCTTGAGTGAGAAGTAAACTTGTGCATGTTAAGATACTACATTTAGAGGTCTGCTTGTTACCATGGCATAGCCTTTCTTCAACTGACTAATCTGCTAACTTTATAATTAATCTATAGTTTTGATGCCATTCAGTTGCTAACTCATGTTAATATATAAATAGGATAGTTAGGTAGAAAACCAGTATTTCCTAATTAAACATCAGACATGAGTACAATAGGAAAATAAATAAAACATTATCTCCACAAATGTTTCCAGACCAGATACTTTTTTTATATCATTGTTTACTTCTTTGAACTAGGGACTGGGCCCTGTACAGGTTGAAAAAGTACTCTAGCACTGAACCATATTCCCAGGACTCACTTTGACTCTTATTTTGAAACACTGTTTCATTAAATTGCCCAGGCTAGCCTTGATCTTGTGATCCTTCTCTCTCAGCTTCCCAAGTAGCTAGATGATAGGCTTGCTGCACTATGTCTAGTTCCTTTATTTTACTTTCATGAACACCCACCAAATATCTATTATAAACAAAGCATTGGCTAGATTGAAAGCCTGACAGACCAGTGCAAACTGATGTGCTCACAGGCAACGACAAAATTGTGAGGATGGTTGAGGCGAAGCATATATGAGCTGTTCTGGGAGCACAGAGGACCCTACCTCAGAATAGAAGACCATGGTGACCACCCCCAAGGCAGAGATGCCTGCTCCCAGCGAGAGTGAGGTTGAGTCTAGTCCCTTGTGGTCAAATCTAGATGGCACTTTTGTTTTATCCCATTGGTATTTTATATATGCAAAAATAAATACATACTTAAGAAAGGGAAACAAAATGAGACCAAAATACTAGTTTCAGTTTTTAGAATGTCAATTTGTTTCAGGCAATCAAGAACCAACATAAAACTCTTATCAACTCTCATAAAGAAGGACATGTATGTATGTATGTATGTGTGTGTGTAGATGTATGTATATACATACATACATAAGCCTGAAATAAACCCTTTCCCCCCATAAGCTATGTCTCATTGCATGTTTATCACAGCAATGTGGAGCTGGTTGCAACAGACTAAATGTTGGGTGAACTATCTAATATTATGAGAATTATAAGATATATATATATATATATATATATATATATATATACACACAAACACATACATATACACACACATACATACATACATATACATATATATATATACATATACATATATATATATTCCATACATATATATGATATATATTATTCTTCTAAAAGAACCTACACCCTGCTTTTCTAGCACTGTCTATAAGTTAGATATTATAGCACACAATGTCAGTGGTATTTTGGATACGTGTTCCAACAATTTAGTATAGTACATTGACCAAGAACTTGTTTTTTTCTTTAATTGATAATGTTGCTATATGAAAATATTGCATGTTGATCATATTACCATCATATTATACTTTTGTGTTCCTCTTCCCCACCCCCATTCTACTGTTGGCCATTGGGTTTGAAACCAGCTTTTCCTAGCCCTGACACAGCTAGTTAAGTGACCAAGGATAAGTTACTAAACTCATTAGCTTCAGTTTCTCACCAGCACAAAGGAGATCTTAAAAGAACCTACCTAAAAGAACTACTGTGAAAATGATATGAGCTGGTATACATACACATAGCCTTCTAGGAGAGTGTGGTAGTTTGAATTTGTAATAGCTTGAATGTATGGCCCCATAGACTCGGCCATTTTGATTAATCTTCTTACTTGAGCCCCTAGCAGGCAAATCTCTGCTAGTGGGGACATGTCACAGGGGGCAGATATTGAAGTCCAACCCTAAGGTGTGTTTTGGGAGGCAGATCTGAATTCTAGCCCAAAGTTATATGCAGACCAGTTTGACCTCTGGTGGCTTGTGCTTGCTGGTGTTGGTGTTTGCTTGTTGCAATTGTTTCTCTCTGCTTGAAGCCAGCTTCTTCTACCATTAAGGGGTGGGGGAGAGAGTTGGAGTCCAATTCTAAAGTGTGTTTTGGTCGGCAGATCTGAATCTAACCCTGCTAGGTGTGTTCAGAGTAGTTTGGGCTCTGTTTGGGGTCCTGCTTGTTGGTGTTGGCTGTTGGTTGTTTGCATTGTTTCTATCTGTTTGGATGTATGGACATGAACAGTTTGCTCTGCCATTAATAGAGCTCCCCTGGATTTTGTAAGCCTGAAATAAACCCTTTCCCCCCATAAGCTATGTCTCATTGCATGTTTATCACAGCAATGTGGAGCTGGTTGCAACAGACTAAATGTTTGGTAAACTATCTAATATTATGAGAATTATAAGACTTTAGAAACAGCGGTTCTTTAATAATCTTTATAGAACCAATTAATTCTCTGACCATTTGAGAAAGGAGAGAACTTAGAATGGAGTTGAGTAGCTAAGGTACTGTCAAATCCAGTCCACTCATCCCTGTGTCTCTTTCATTAAAAGATTCTCTTTCTTGTTTAAGAAGGTCTGTGACAGGAATGTAGTCAAGGGCTGGAGAGATGGCTTAGCGGTTAAGCGCTTGCCTGTGAAGCCTAAGGACCCCAGTTCGAGGCTCAGTTCCCCAGGTCCCACGTTAGCCAGATGCACAAGGGGGTGCACACGCCTGGAGTTCGTTTGCAGAGGCTGGAAGCCCTGGCGCACCCACTCTCTCTCTCTCCCTCTACCTGTCTTTCTCTCTGTGTCTGTCGCTCTCAAATAAATAAATAAATATTTAATTCCCCAGGGCCGATGTACAACTGTTCACAGGCTAGGTTTGTTTGCAGTGTCAAGAGATATTCTTTAAAAAAAAAAAAAAAGAATGTAGTCAACATTCTATCAAATACATGTCAGTGGCAGGTACCATTTCTGGAACACATTTCTTTACACATGGGTAGAAGACACTAACTGTGAAACCCCTGTGGCAACAAAGTCATCTAGAGCTATTTCCTAACTTTAGCAATGATTTAAATAGTTTTGTTCTACAAATAATACAATTGACACCCAGAAATATGGGTGTCAACCAAAGTTAAGAGTGATGGCAGGGCTTAGGACTTGGTACTTAAAGGTGCTTGCTTGCAAAGCCTACTAGCTCAGGTTTGATTCCCCAGGGCCTATGTAAAGCCAGACATATAATGTGGCATACGCATTGAGAGGAGTTCATTTGCAGTGGTAAGAGGCCCTAACATACCCATTTTCTCTTCTCTCTCTCTCTCTCTCCCTCTCTCTCTCTCTCTCTCTCTCTCTCTCTCTCTGAAATAATTAAAAATATTTGAAAAGAATGTTATCAGGGATAGGAACTCAAAATTCCCAACTCTAGATAAAACAGTTACGTTGGATTTTTATCTTCAACAATACAATGATTATGATTACAAAACTGTATGATTATGAAAAACTGAAAGAGAAAATATAATAGCTAACTAACTACAATCCTGAAACTTACTAAACCAGAATTTTAAACATGATTCTGAACCTGATTTTCTCTATTAACCTTCAAATCATTTATCAATTTGATATTTTTCATCCTTTAACAACAGAAAGCCAATGTACTTTATAAGGATATTAATCCTACCTGCTTTTTAGGGATATAATAATAACCATAATATTCTCTGAAATGATAAGTACTAGAAGAAAAATGTACAATACAGCATTCTATTCGTATTTTGATATCAAAAACCCAGTGCTATGAGTTAAGGAGAGAATAAAACCACTTGAAATCAAATAGGTGATGAAATTTCCCAAGCTCAGCTGTATCTCATTATAGCAAATCCTTTAGTTACTAGGGTATGCAACCATTACAAAAAAGATTGCCTTGTCTGTTGAGAAAGTATCTTGACATTCTCGCCTTCACTTCACATTATCTCACACACTTGGTTCCTAACATTATTCTAAACCTTGCTTGGCTTAATAATGTGTGTGTGCTTGTGTATGTGTGTATGCGTATGCATGTGGGTACACAGTGTTCAAAGTGAGGCAGAAACTCACAGAATGTGAAAAGCTATACATCTTTTCATAGTAGGAATTCTATTCTACTGGTCCTTTTTTAAAAAGACTTTCCAAAAAGTTTCTGCCTTGCTTAAACAAAAATAAAAATCTGATAACCGAATGGGGGCTATTGCAATAATGGAAAGCAAGCAGTACAACATATTGAAGTAAAGTCCACTTTAAGAACTGATCGACCC